>NW_027106157.1:291097-342380 GCF_000696795.3 Halyomorpha halys | reverse complement strand
AATACTTATTATATATATATATATTGTGTTGCCTCATAACATATCTTTCTAAATTTTAAGCTAAAATTCACAACCTATTACGTTGAATTTTAGAAATTAAGCGTATTCTACTGCAGTTGTATTTAGTGAAAAAATAATTTGTGAATTATCCTTAAAACGTGTTGTTTTTACCTATGTAAACCATTATACTGAATTATAAACTAAATGGGTAATTTATAGGATTATTAAGTCTATCTAAGAAAACTATGAAAAATTGGGGTAGAGGACGGATTTAAAAAAAAAAAATACTAAATCTTTATAAAAAAAGTTTTTGATACTTGGTATATACGGTAATAAAATCAAATCGAATTGAAATCATTCCAGATCTTTGATATCTTTCTTTTTGATGCCATAAGTTTGAAAAAAAAATCATATAATACGATTGCACAGTTTTATGTATTTTTAATCACAATTAACTTATTGTATATTTTCCTTTTTTATTTCTCCTTTTTTTCCTCTTAATTATTTTTTTTCATACCATTTCAGACCACGTAAATATTTTACTTTAAATACATGTATGTCTAATGCGTTATATCATCTTGTAATTGCAGAATACATTATTTTCATTTTATATTTGCTAAATGAATATCTTGTTAGATAGTGTGCTAATGTGTTATTTAAATAAATATATATTTAATATGATGCAAGTTGGTATGGTTAGATATGCATATACAGATTACAGGATTACGACAATATGGAAGTTAGGCAACTTATATATAACTAGGTATATTATAAATATATTTAGTTTAAAAACCACAATATCATCTTTTATATATATGTTGACATCCTGGTCAGTCCAATAAGTTGTTCAGCTCCATTATAATTCTAGAAATAGAGTTTGATTTTTTTCCCATTACTTCCTTTCAACTACTAAGGGTATCGGAAGAAAGCTAGTTGGCCCGATTAGGGTTTCTCTGGGTTACAGGAGTGGAAGTAAGGCAACCCTTTTCCGCTCCGCTGAAAAATACTTGAGCCGAATGTAGGAGCAGGATAAATTTGTCATGTGCTCTGAGCTTTGGTAAAAGATTTATATTTCGATTAGGTAGTGATATGTATTCTTATTTTTCTTTAAAATGAAAAAAAAAATTCTTACACCAATAAATCAATTAATGTTGTATTTGATTATAGTCTTATTATAATGTACGATCGATAAATAAGGATTTCATCCTGTATCATTTTTTTTTTACTTCTTCAGGTCTTGATGTTCTTTTCCCTGATGATACCAACAGGAATTTATTACATATCAAAATAAAATCTCATGATTACTTCAATACAAATTTTATGTAGCTGTAATGTAATTGAGGGGTTTCTAGCAATAATATTTGTACGTCTAGCAATTTTCTTTTTTCATTAAAGGATGACTTCCCTTACTATTATATATTTTTATATCTGATTGTTGTCATGGCAATCAAAAACAATAATTATCTATTTCTTTCCTATTTTATACCTCACCGTGAGAAGACTCTGATTTGGATCTCGCGATGTTTGCTTTGGGGATACAGAGATCTTGGAAAAAAAATATTATTTTGTACTTCCTGGGGATCATACATCATCACCTGGATGGGAATTAGCTCTGGGATTATTCAATTTTCTTTTTTATGTATTCCCTTAATTTTTACAATATATTTCCAATAATACAATAATTATATAAAATACAACAAAACCATTCACTGTGGAAAAAGATCGAGCGCATTTGGTTATTCCTTATTTTCCGGTTTTAAGTGAGTTCTTAAAAAAAAAAAAAACTTTTCTCCTTTAGCTAATTACGAAATTCTTTGATAATTCATATTGAGTTCTTTTTTTATTATTACTTATTACAATGAGCTATGGTTAATCCATGCTGGTACTCTACATGGACTGAACCTTTCTCCCATTCTGTTCAACTTCATCATCCAGTCCAATCATAGTGGCTTCTGAAAAATGAGGGGGAAAGTTCCAAATGAAGTGATCTCAATTCCGCCACATTTCATAATCAGCATCCCACACTCAGTTGAAGAGTTGACGGATGACCTCGTTTTAAAAGGTGACGGTTTTTCCGAGGTAAAATGTCAGAGTTCATTGTATTTCACATTTTTTACTTATAAATAATTCTTTAAATAATGCAAGTTATTACTTCAACCTAACAATAACGTCTAAATGATGATTATTTATTACAGAATCGTGTATAAGGGTAGTGCAGTTTATATTAAAATCCTCGAAAAACCCAATAAATTTACACCTCCCAACTGCAAAGGATATAATTTTATACCACTATTATAGTTTTGATATAATTCCTGATGCATGCAAAGTTTTATTGGAAGAAAAGTTGGGACACTGCATGATAATATGATAAAAAGAAAAAAAGGTATTGTCATTTTTTCCAGTATTGTGTTTTCTGACTAGTGTTTTTTTTTTCTGAAGTTGAATTCAATCAAGAATCAATTGAATAATTTTATCCATTCAAGAGAAGTTGTCAAAAGGTTAGGGTTATGAATGTAATTTTATTTATAAAACTGTTATATTTTGCAAAATACTACTTCTTACAATATATTTCATATTCCTTACATACATACTATTTTGAGACTAAACACTCGGTCCATTATACAATCCGCTGATAATTTGAAGGGTACAAGTCATTCTGTATCTTCAATTATGATTGATTGTGAATGAGGTGTATGAAAGTTAGGATATTGCAGGCTGGCAGTAATAAACAATATAAAAATAAATTAATATACAGGGAACTCATATTATCAAAGCACGGGGTGTGTGTCTAATGTAAGTAGCGTACGGTAAATTTACATAGAAAGAAAACAAGGAGGAATACAAGGACTTAATTAAGGGGATAAAGGAGAGAGATATTTCTCTTCTCCTGCTGTAAGGGTTGGAGACATATATTTAAATAATATATGTATACAGATAATTAATAATACAATTGCTATACCGTAACTGAAGAATATTACAGTGTAAGGAGTCAAAACCTCTCACAAAGGCAAAGGAACAGATTGGTGAAATTCCTCACGAGGTAGTATAGTCGTTAGAAGAGTGAATACCTACTGGGGGAGGGGCGGTTTTTCTATAGGTAACTATCCTATTTTAACTATGGTGGGGGGTCAAATTTTTATTTCGTGGGACCAAAAGAGAAATGAAAAAAGTCGACTCCCAAACCCGGATTCGCACCAACGGCGCCGCAGTTCCCAAGCGGCAAAGGCCACAATCACCAGAGCCACAGGCGGCCCAATCTCGATCTGCCTCAGCTGATAACCAGGAAGAACTACCCGTACAACAAGAAGCTGTTGACTCTCCGGGTAGAAGACAAGAAGCTCCATTAGTGAAGCCATCGGACAGGATAGGTCAAAGTACAGTTTTAAAGATCTCTAATTTAACTTTTTCGCTACACACTGCGAAAATTTATCTTTCTCTTTTCTCTCCAACACCTCTATTTCTGTCTCATTTTGCACAAACATCGTCAGTGTTTTATTAAACTTGTTTCTAATTTAATAAATTGGTAATTTAAATATTTGTATTGATTATTTTTTACTGGAATAGTCAATGTTAGTAATAAGTTTAAATATTTGAAACACTGTCAGAAATGTTCTAGGTAATCAAAAATATAACTATTGTTAGTTTTTTTTCAGCCTAAATCAATTTTCTAAGATCAGGTAAAGTACAAAATATACCCTACCGAATATTAACGAAATATATACCTATATAAATGTGTGTAAAAGAAAACTTAATGGGCGAAAATTCATTTTTTGTCCATCATCAAGTCATGAAATCCAAATTACTGTATTGTAAAATAGGTACGTACATCTTTTTAAAATTAAATCCTTTAAATAAAAAAATTAACAGAATCACCGGCAAATAAATAACACGTAATAAATTTATATCGACTCTGAGGATGATAGATTGGCCAATCAAAAATAATTAATTTTAGGGTACGCCCGTAATTGAGGTAAAAATCCTGCAGAACGGTAAATGAAAACCTAATTATAAACTTTAATTGAAAATCAACAAAGAAGAATACCGCGGCAATATTATTGAAATAATAAATAATAAGGAAAGAAGCAACTCCTAAACCCGACCTGAATATAAAGTATACGATCCATAAAATTTTCTTCCAATTTTATAAAGCAAAACTCAACATTTTCACAAATGTATTTGTAAAAATAAGAATTTCAAGCTATAAATAAAGTGCTAATTGTACAATTTGAAGGGTATAAATTTCTATGAAAACATAATGCCTAAAATCACTATAATTGGTTTAATTACAAAATTATATATTTAATAAAAAATAATTGAAATGCCTGGAATTTGAATTTATAATGTGAACAGAAGTGTCAGAATTTATAGCCCGCTGAATTAACCGGTTCACAGTAAATCTAATGTTAAATATTATATTAGGTGCTCAACACGGTTTCGGCAGTTTCTCACCTCGATGGTTTCCCGAGTTTCTCAGTTTTCCTTACAGTTTGTTCTTCAGTAACAGTTCAAAATTAAGACTCAATACAAGTATTAAAATTAATGTATAGAGTAAGTTTCAACAGATTTAAAAAATCTAAATCGATCTAAGGATTCAATTTTTAAGACCATATATATTTTTACCACACAAATGAGTTATCGAAACAGTTCTTATCTCACAAAAGGTTATTTTTACAAATCGGTATAGTCTCCCGTTCTGGATTTCATCGCGAAGGGTAGAAGCTGATTTACTTCAATGGAATTTATATTGGGTCAAATTATAAAAAAAAAAAAAATAAAAATAATAGAATTTATATAAAATATCTATAAAGAGTTATGGAACGAGGAGGCTTAGTGATTAAGTTACTCTGTTACCAACTCCGAGGAACTCGGTTCTAGTCCTGTGGTAGATAATTATTTATTCTGTTATTGTAGCAGTGAGTCACCCCTGTGGGATTGAGGATCTCTTCGGAGTCCACCCAGCCTCATAAAGTGGGTTACACTTAATTGCAAAAAACACTGGCTGTTGAGCGTGATCTTCAACCAAATCACCTCTTCTAACAACCGTTGTTCAAGAAACATTACTTAAAAAGTACTGAACCCCTGAACATTCGTGGGTTGTAGGTGTATAGTTTTTCGTTTTCATTTATTAAAAATTAATCAGTAAGTTAATTGAATCTAATTGATCTAATGTAATTAATATCTTGGTTCCTTTTTTAACGTAATTTTAATTATTTATTTATTTAGCTATTAAAGAGTTTAATACTTTTGTTAATGTATGAGTTTTCTAAATTTTAAATTGTAAATAGCACACAAGTGATGATAATACGATTTAATTTAGTTAAAAATGGAAGATATTATTTTTGTCCTAAAAGTCAGGAGCATTCATTAGAAGCTCGATTTTTTTTTATTATTATAAAGCCTTTTAGCCACTGACTGAAGACCATTATTCTCATGAATAGTGTCATCAATAAAGTTGTCAAAAATGCTTTCCTCTCATCAAGTACTACTCCGATAAATCAAAGTGCTACAATAAATCAGGGCGATGGTAGTTGGAAAAACAACAGGATCGTAGGTTGTTACAAAGTGTAGTGTTGTTTACGAGTCAAGCGAAATCCAATCCACACATACCAACGCCCCGTCCTTCCTTAGCTTCATAAATATCCTTCCAGGAGAAAGTGAGACTGAAAAATGAGACAGTATCGGAAAAAAAGAGACAAACATATAGAAGAGACAAACCCTTATTTATTTACACCGATAAAGTTAAATAAGACTATAATATAACTAAATATTTTCTTCACTGTGTTATCTTAGATTTTGAATTTCGGAACATTTATGGACATTCAAAGACGTAACTCCCAACCTCCTTATACCATTTGTAATATAAAACTGCTTAGTTGAAGGTAATTTATTACATTACTTTATTTTAGAAAATTTTATTAGTTCTGTTTTACTTTAAAATATGGTTCACTTGTGTTTTTAGGTAATAATTGTCATCTATAAGGTATTTTATGTTATTTAATTCTATAATTAGGTAAATCAATCTTTTCTCTTTACAATTCATTATTATTAAAACTTAATAGTTTAATTAACTACTATGTAAATAAATTTCAATTCTTTTTACAATTTATGTATGCTTGTGACTGACCAGTTTTAACAGAACAAGTTCTTAGGCAATTAAAATAACTTTATAGAACTTCCTAGAGTATTTACTTTCAACAGCGCATTTGGTTTAGGTTTTCCCAGACCTAACAAAGTCAGAAAAAATAAAAATAAAAATTCGGAAGCCTTCCTGACTAATAGGGCATAATAAAATATTTATTAAAGATCAATTCAAGAAAATATATATATTAAATTTTATTTGGAGTGGTTAAAATAAAAATAATTATTATAAATAAATATAAGTATATTTCTTAAAAGATAAATGAACAATGAAAAATCATAAAATTATTTATTTTTCATCAAAAATATACATTAAATTCAATATTATCTAGCTATTATATACTATTTACTTACGAACTTTTTTATCTTGCATTTATATTTACGGTACTATAGATCACTTTTCTGGTTAATGATGGATATTAACGGTGGAGGTTTCAAATAAAAAATCATTTTTATGTATAAGTGAGGAATCTCAATTTCGATTCTTAAATAAATTAAAGTTTCTTATTAAAACTTTTGAATAACGGGACGTTTGAATTACTGATAAGTTATTAAAAAATATGAGAGGTTCAAGAACTATCTCTGGTAGGGGGTAAGTTGTCGGAGCGCTAAAATTCAAATTGAGCTTGATTTAATAGTCTTTTGTGTTATTTTTGTAATTATTATTATTAGTATTGTAATTAATATTTTATATTCATAAATAATCTTTGTGCAATAGGCACTTTTGTGCAGTTTTATTTCTCTTGAAATTAACAGCATATATTATATTTTTAGTTGTATAGATTCAATTATCATTATTCATATAAAAGTTTTTTTTAACATGGTTTCTTTTAAAATGTTGATATAAAGGAATACCGTTGATCGACCGTGTGTAATATAAGTGGAAGTTAGTCCAAGCACGGTTCAAAGAGATCAAGTAGTAATTTAACTATCCATTGTGAGCCAACGTTTCGCCTAACTTTGCAGGGCTCCGTTGGGGCTTTCTGAACGACTGCAAGCTAAAGGTTGAGCTTAGGGAAGTTGCAAAGTATAAACCCAAAACGTTTCCTGAAATTATCAAAATTTTGAAATAATTATTTTCATTTACATAACCTTATATTCTTCTACGTGTCTAGCCAGATATTCCATTGTATAAACCCACAAAAAAACTGTATCCAAATATTTAAAAAAAAAAAAAAAGAATCAATAAAAATATGTTTGGTAAAACAAGAATTTTTTTTTTAAAAAACTTGTTTTTCCAAAAAATAATATAATATAATAACCTGATTAAATAACTAAAACTATTTATAAATAAAAGTTACGCTTCAAACATATTTTATTTTTATTGATAACATATTATGGTAACTGGTATACATAATTTTTAAAAAAATGATTTGTTTATTACATTTCAGAGAATAATTTAATTAAAATTATAATTGTGTTGAGATTTTTTTATATTTTTCTAACCACATTTTAAAACTTAGTCGGATAAAGATATTAAATACAATTAATATTTAAATAAGATTAATAATAATATCAAATTATTTTTTATTAGATATAATACAAGGTTTATATTTCAAAACTGTGAAACAAAAGAACAAACTCTATCTATATAAACTTTATTTCTTATCTACCTGAGAATCCTCTAGACTCAAAGACCCGTGAAGGTAGGAAGAGAAGCCATTGGCTCTAGTGTACACAAATATCACAGAAGGCTTTATATGCCCGATAGCGTAAAGAATAAAGAGAAGCTCTCAAGGAGAGACTTGTTGACAAACTAAGGGCTCTGTTACTCCAAGCCCTTTTGAGCTACACTTAACTTTCAACAATTCTGTTTTATAGGGACAATTCTTTTTTTTTTTTGTTCTATTCAAATTTTTTCTATTCAATTATCTATCTGTTAAATAATAACACATCCATACCTGAAGAGTAATTTTGATGCTATTTATAAATTAACAATTTGATTTCACATCATACAAATTATATTCGAAAAATATATTTTTTATAATAAACTACAGTTTTTAAATTAAATTGAAGATCAAGGAGACGAAATATCTAATTAAATAAAGAAATTTAAACACCGGACTGAGGCTTCTAGTATTCTCTTTCACATATTTTTTTTTTATCTTAATTGAAATTTACAGCTGTTTATTTACATACATACATCCAGTAAATTTTATTTTTGTTTATAAAGGAGTGATACCAAGGTTTAGAGAAACTACTCATTAGTAGCACTCTAATAACGTTCTTACATCAACAGGTCAAGTGCCCATCTTCTTTTCAGGCGCCTTAGAGGATTGTCTGGAATAGAAGAGGAAGCAAGATTAGAAACAAGTGGGTTTGGGTGGTTAGGGAGTTTATAATGGAAGGAATGGTATCTGACTCTGGCTAGATCGGTTAAATTTGGAACTTTAAGGTCTTTCTTTGTGACAAAAAAAAGGAGCATTAAGAATTTTACGAAGGATTTTGGATAGTAATGACTCGAGAGGAATTCGAAGGTTTAGTGGAGCCCCAAAGCTCAACTCCGTAAGTCCAGATTGGCCCTCTTACAGTCATATATATCAGTCTTTTGTATCGAATTGGAAGTTTGGACCGTTCGTCCAGTAAGTGCTGTAATAGTCGAAATCGACGTGCAGTTTCCTGTCTTTTTAGTCTTGTGTGAGCATTCCAGATTAGTCGTTTATACAGATGTAGTCCAAGTTAGTGGATCTGTTTGATAGGGTTAAGACCAACATTATAAAAGGAAACTGTAAAGCAATCGGTCACACATACTATGAATTTTAAAATTATAAATTTGTATAAATAAATATAAAAATATGAATATATTCTAAAACTAGTATCTACCTACTCCTCACAAATTTATAGGGTAGCTAAAAAGACACAGATCAAATCACGGACATTCCTATCGAAAACAATAACACTCATTACTCCTTACCTTTTTTGTGTTATTCTCTGACCGTACCTCAAACCATCTTACCCTCATACCTCATAAATGATATTTAATGTTTAAATTCTTGGTTATTGAACGTGAAGTTGTCTGAAGTTCTTTTTCTCCACTTTCTTGTGTAGCCAATTAATTTAAATATTCAAAATCGATAATGAATTCTGTTGAAAATACTTTAACGATATGTTCATCATACAAGAAAATCGGTGAATAAGGCTTCTCTTCTCTTCTTTACCGAAACAGAGTTCGAGTCCAGCTGTAGCACATAATGTATTCTTTTCATACGTCTACTGCCAAGATAAATAGACATCAGTAATTGTCGCGATCTCGAGGACAAAATAAAATGTCGTCTCACAAAAATATCGTTAATAACCAACTTATATCTTCAGCATTCCTTGATAAATTTCAATCGACCTGTCGACAAATAGGTTTATAAATCCGAAGTTATACTATGCCGCTAATCCATATCTCCATTAAACAACAACGGTGCTACGACATTCAGATGTTTTAGTATTAACAAATCAAACCTAAATTATCTTATTTCAAACAATATAATTATGAAATAAACAAGAATAATGGTGAACATTTTCAAAAATAAATACAACTATTACTGATTTTCTTATTTTAAAAACAAAAGGTTAAAAAAAAGGCACAAACACTCTGCATAATCCAATTTTATTGAAAGAAAATAAGGATAATAACGCATTTTTATTATCAAGCTTTTAATATTCCATGTTGGTCAATCACTAATCATACGTTTTACTAAAAGTGTTGTACTTCAGATCTCTCACGAATCACCATACTTATATACATTAACACTAGATTTTTCCTTTCACCTAACTTACCGATGATGGGACAGATACATGCAAAAGAACAGATCAAGACAAGTATTGGAACAAGTTGAAAAGTGCAGAATGTGGAACAGGTGCCCTACCTGTGTCGTAGGTAACAGGTGTCTCGAGGAACCACCTGTTAAAATAGGCAGGCCAAGCTATCATTCTCCCTCAAAGCGCCTTACAGCAAAGCGATTTTGAGTCTCTTGATTGGTCAATAGGTCCAAGGACAATGATATCAGTCCTCAAATAGTTTCCTTTTTAGTTTTTTATGTATTAAAAAAGAAAAAGCCACACACGATATAAATCCGACTAATCCAGTTTACTTATGAAAACAACTGGTATTAAAGGTCAATATATGTTCATCTTTATCTATCAATTAGTACTCTTCATAACGCCCTGTATACTGTTCGTTTCAATAATTACTTTGAATAATAAACATATAGGGAATAATAAACATATCAGTACTGTGGTTAAGGGGTAAAAAAATCGTCCCATTATAATGTGATGGAGGCCGTTGTACTCAAGGGATGGTTTTTTTTTGGTTTTTTGTATCGTGATAATTTATCCGTCATCTTACCAACCTCAAGTCTGTAGCGGTGCGGATTTCATTCTGGTTAACTTTTATTCCACTTTTTAACTTTTTTTTTTTTTTTAGTTTTAAACTTTTTTTTCCATTTTATTTTGGAGGCCCTAACTATTGAAAACTCCACTATTCTACTCTAATTAGAGTAGTTATTAAATTATTCAAAAATGACTAGTTATGATAGGAGTAATATAAAGTGCATAGCAACGGTGCTTAGGTGATCTTCATTGAGTGGAGGGCTCCTTTAAAATTAAATTTTAATTAAATGTTTTTTCACTTAACCAATAGTGTTTCGAATATGCGCAAAAACGTATTAAAAATAATTCGAATTAAAAAGACTAAGTAGTCATGGTAGTACGAAGTTGCTGCCTATGATTGTCTCTTAATATGATTAAACTGTTTAATAATTAAAAATTAAATATGTACCGCTAAAACCCATGGAGGGTCAGGGGTACTTTGTAAGAAAGTACAGTTGCCTTTGGGTAACTGTAGTATGTAAGTACCCTCCATGGGTACTTTGTAAGCAAGTACAGTTACCTTTGGGTAACTGTAGTAAGTAAGTACCCTCCATGGGTACTTTGTAAGCAAGTACAGTTACCTTTGGGTAACTGTAGTAAGTAAGTACCCTCCATGGGTACTTTGTAAGCAAGTACAGTTACCTTTGGGGACCCCGGAGTGTCCCTAGACCCACAGGGTTGACTCAACGGCTACAGATAATCTGGCACAATCGGCTTCGAATCCAGGTCCTTGTAGTTAGTAGTCCTTACTAATGAACTGGCCACTCCCACTTATTAATAATATACTTTTATCATATTTTAATTCCATTACTAACGGAAATAATTATTTTATTTTACATAATTAAACTCTTTTAAGTTATTATTTTATGTGACCTGATTACGCAATTGCATTAAATAAAAAAAAAATGAAATTTATAAAATACAAAAAACTATATCTATGGATTTTTAAAATCGTAAACGCCAATAAATTATAATAGGTTTGACAAAAGAAGAATTATTTTTCTTTTTTTAGCAGATATATTTTAACTTCTAGAAACAAATCCTACACCAATAATAACCGTCAATTCTAATTATATTCGGCTTAATTGGTGTTTAACCCATAAAATAATCTGGATCTTTGAATCTAAATAAAGCTGTTATAAAACGATTAATTTTACAGCAATAGAAAATAATTAAAAAAAATTATTTTGGCGAAGAATTAACCCAAAATCATAAACAATGAAACAGTTCAATTACAAAAAAGAAAACAAATTGCAAAATTTAGGATGGGATTATTTATCATTTATTGATTTTAACAACTACTGTAAAATATTTCTATTTTTTCAAACATCCAGGGTAAAGCAGGGGTTTACCCTCAACTGATAAATGGAGCAAGATGAGGGGAAAAAAAGATAACTAACTACATCAATAAAAAAAATAAATAAAACTTAGCAAAGCCAGAACATGCTATATCATGAACTAACTCCATTAAAGACCAATGAGTAGGTTTAACTTGTTAACAATCGATATAAATAATACCTGACTATCGATAGCACGCAGACCTATTTTAAGAAAGATATAGGAAATATAGGAGGGACATACACAGATATTAAGACATTAATATACGAACTTCCTAAGAACTCGATAAAACCACTAAATTCAGAAGATTTCTTTGAAGTGGTATTTAAATGGGAAGAACAGATAATAAAAACGCTGTAATAACCTCAGAAGTTTCTCGAGTATTTAAGATAATTATTCAAATTACTATGTAGATTTCATAACCTACCAGCCTCATCATCCATATTCGGGTGGCAGTGAGAAGCTGAGCTCATGCAGGGGTATAAATCACATACTGATTCATTAATTAATTACTGAATTAATCAGTAAATTAAAAACTAAAACGCAACGGAGTACTTGACATGAACAACTCTAATCTTTGCTAACTGCTTAGAAAGACCTAAAGCAACTGTTTAAGATAAATTTTCATTTTCATTTTTTTTTTAAATATACCTATAACACGCCATGGTACTACGTCAGCAAAGGATCAATACTGGGAAGAACCTCCGGCTGGGCCACTTCTTGCGGGGTTCAACCGGTAAGCAAGGCAAGTTCCTCAAATTTAATATTTCCCTCCCCTTTGTTTTTACAAAATCCTCGGTCATCTACGCACAAAGTATGGAAAATCAAGATAGTTTTAAGTCGATGTGGAGCGTTTTTTTGTTTGCGTACCAAGGAGCCTTTGTCACTATTCTTTAAATTTTTAATTAATTTAAATTTAATTTTAAAAATTGAATTAATTCTAGTTCATGGAATCAATTAAATAATTTTGCTCTGTTTTAGAAATTCGAGTTCAAAATAACTTTATACATATATTATTATTATTTTCTTTAATACAGAATTTATATAAAGCAGTTTTTATCATTAAGAATTTATTAAAATTAATTAAACCGTAATGTCTTAGACTGTCATTGTATTGCAATTTTACTCTTATCTATCTAATTCCGATGTTGAAACAGTTCGCTTATAAGTTTCTATTTTATTTACAGTTTCTTTTAAGGTTTTTTGGGTAATGATTCAATTTATATTTTTTTAAAATTTTAATAAATGACCTTAGTATGGACCAATGGAGCCTATATCAAACGGACATTTTGAGATATAAATCCCAAAAAAAAAGTATTTTTCACTCATAAAGGTGAATGTAATCTTCACAATAATAGCTGGATCATTACTAATTGAATATAACCCTAATTTGAAACGTTCCGATAAAAATCGCTTTTGAGATATACTATATAAATGGTGAATAGTTTGGAAAGTCTCCATGATGCATATATAAATGGACTTTTCTGCTGTTAGATCTGAACAATAATAAATACAAATAAATAAAGTACAATTACGTAGTTTTGATATACGAATTTCAAATAAATAAAATCTTAAAATCAACTAAGCCGTTTTCCTCAAAAAAATCGTTGCATACTTGCAGACGTGCAGACGGATTAATACAATAATTTTCAGTAATAGTTCACTTGATGTCCATATCGAAATCTATAAGCCAATCCGTCTAGTAATGACATTGTGTGTATCTGCATTATCTCGACAACGGTCAACCTCAGGGATATAAACCTGAAGCTTCGTTCTTTCAATGCGGCCGAGATGTCGGGCCGGAGCCAACAAATCTAAATTAAAAATATTATTAATTAGTCCCTCAAACATGTTCTGTGAGATGGCGTCACAGAGATAGCGCATCTCATATCGACAAAAAAAAAAAAAAATGACATGTACATATTACAGTTTATGTAAAGATAATATGTAGTTACTAATTTACCTATCAGAACCCAAGTATTCAAGTATACATCGGGGAATATATTTAAACATTGATTAAAGTATCTCCTGCATTAGTTTAAGAAAAAAAAATTCATATATACAATTTATTGATACAGCGAGAAGAAATATTGATTAAACAAAAGCGGCATAAAAAAAATCTAGGTATCTCAAAAAATGGGAATTACACCTAAGCATTTTCAAAACAGAATTCATAATTTCTACAAAGAAACAACCTATACTTCCTTCGAAAAGAGTTCGAAATGATCACCTATCGCCTTTTTCAAATACGAAGAATACTTAGGATTCACGTCAGTAAACTTCTGTTGGACAACTTATCACCTTGAAATAAATTTATACTCTATAAAGCAGTGATAAGAATTTTCTTGACTGTCCCATATTTTATAAAGCTTTAACTTAAGCATACTTTAAAAAACACCAAAACAAATGCTTCAGAATTGTCAACAGCTACCTATATTCCATAAAAATAACTAAGATATATTAAAAACTAAATATAGACACCGTACATGAATAAAAATAAAAATTAACACATATTTTTTTATGTCTTGACCTCATTCTTTAAAACCCTTCATTATCCGAAATAGGAAATTATGCAAAAACAAGAACCCATAGATGCAAACAGAGGTGAACCAAACATATATTACTGTAAATATCACCGATAAATGATTTGCATTCAATTTTAAACAATTTTGTATTTTATTTTAATTAATTTGTATTTTAATTCTAAACGATCTGTATTTTAATGATGATAAGATTGTTGAACGGGGATAATAAGGAGAAGATGGTTAGGAGTGCCGTCAGTGAAGAACATATATGAGTAAAAACTTATTTATTAGTGCCAATGTTTTGGCCGTAATTTCTAGCCTTCGTCAGGCCTAAGAACAAAATATAAAAACCAATGAATAAAAGGAATATATAGAATGATTAGAAAATAACTAATATTATGGATACATGAATAGGGTTAAAAGATATGAATTGTTTAAGTATTAACACTATTTATGTATCCATAATGTTAGTTATTTTCTAATCATTCCATCCTTTAATTCATTGGTTATTATCTTGTTTTTCTTTCTTTTTTTTATTCTTAGCCCTGATGAAGGCTAGAAATTCTGGCTGAAACATTGCTACCAATAAATGAGTTGTTACTTATTTGTATTCTTCACTGATCTCAACCCAATCATATTTTCCTCAAATAGATCTGTATTTTATTTAGTTAGTTTAATTTTTATAAAAATATAAAACACAATTGATACATAATAAGTAGCTAAAAAACATAAGTTCTATTACGATGAATCCCGAAGCAAAGCATAATCTAATGTATATAGAGTATATTTAGAAAGTAAACACTAAAAACAAAAAATAAATAATACTGATTGATAGCTGTTGTTAAATAAAAAAAGATGAATAATGAGAATTGTTAAAAAATAAATAACTTGAATCGTCCTACATTAAGGGAGAGGTCAGAGCCGCAATTTCTTTCTGTATTCTTTTAAATCCCTTACAAATGACCCTGATATTTTTGCCGAGCCGTCTAGAAACAAAGGCTGGGCCATTACTGTAATGTTGAAGGAAGGCATTAATACAGCAAACAATACTGGCACCCATAGTCTAGTTCTTCTCCATCTCCTTTATCAATTATTATTTTCTTTTTCTTTAAAAAAAAAAAAAAAGGAGAGGAACCCTCGTCCACAAGCGATTCCCCTAATTGAGGGAAAATGCTCCCGCGGGAGTAGAAACGAGAGAGAGAGAAACTAATAAAGATGAGATGAAATTCGTCTCTGTTACCTGAAACTCAATTTAATATTCATATTTTCAGCCGGGAGAAATAAGATGTAGTGGAGTAGAAAAAAAAATTATGAACAAAAAAGGAAATAATATTATATATCATTCTCATTTTATTTTTGATAATTATTCCTTTATTTTTACTTTAAGTTACCTTTATACGAACTACATAGTAATGGTACATGGGGGGGGGGGGAGGTATGTGAACAACCAACTTAAAAAAAGATAAGTTGTACGAAACTTATAAATATTTTTATTATGAATGAAGGAGTACACTAAAATTGCAACAGTAGCAAATAATATCTTTCTTAATCCGTGTGTGTTAGTGATATGACATAGTAAAAAGAAAAAAGAATTTTACAATCCACAGAGTTGCCTAGTGTTTAAAAATATGGTAAATAATGTTATAAAAATTTCTTTTCCACTTATTTTTCAAAACTTATTTTTGCTCAAAATAAAAAAAAGAAACTAACACATTAAGTTGATAAAAATGTATATATGTTTAATGAAATGTATGTTTTAAATATATAATATGTAAGGTGTAATTTTGGTTAGTTGTTGTTGTTGTTGTTGTTGGCTGGGGCTTTAGAGCGTAAAACCCTGAGGTCATCAACGCCCATGTTTCGCGCTTTATAATTCTATTTCATTTAAATTTATAATTCTATTTCACTTTATTTTTCTCTTTAAATAATTTCGAAAAAAAATTTAAATAATTACTTCTTTTGGGTTTTTTTATTACGTATAACAGATTTTCTGGTTTAAATCTTATTCAAAAAGCCATTCCTTTTTAAGAAAACTAAGACCATTTCCACGTTCTTCTGATCACGGTTTGGTTCTTCTGGCTTTTGGTTATTAAAAAGCACCAAGAAGAATAAATGTCGACGAATAATTCCACAGAGTTGTCTTTATGATATCAAAGAATTTTAATCAGATCTCTTGGTTGAAGAAGTAAGGAAAGGAGTTTTAAAACGGTCAAAGTGATAAAAACAAATGACCTAAATAAATCGTGGGATACACCAGTTCTCTTTCTACCCATTATTTTGTGGGGATCTTTTTGTCTCAAAGAAGGCACTCGGCCCTGCTAGGTATGTAGCAGGTATTCTATGAGACATAACATCATCTTTTAAGTATAAAATGAAATTTTTTGAAAGTAAAAAAAAAAAAATGTATTCTTATATAGTTTTATTTTTTACAATCATGGGTTGACTGAGGTCTAATAATATTTTTTCTCAATCTTTTTTATTGATAAATAATAATTTAATATACGTATTAAAAGTAGGTCTAGGCGTAACCAGGGTGAGACAGGGTGGGCGCCTCCACCAGGATCATACTAAAAATAAAAAATAAAAGGCTCTACTCAAAATTCCATTATTTATTTACATCCTTTCTTGGTTTCGAAGGGATCATAGATCTATCCGATATGCTTGCACTTTCAATAAACGTATACAAAACGAATTACCAGGGAATAATTTTCATTTTCTTCTTCATCAATTGTTGGTTTTTCCGTCAGCCGATCAATCTTAGATCAGCTTTCTTCCTTCGCTTTGGAATTTTTCCCTATCGAGACAATTATTAAAGAACTGTTCTGCAATGAAGAGGATACCGTCCTTCAAGATTACTGAATCAAGTCCTAAGATCGACCATTTGACCACTTCTCTGTCTGCCCACGATATTATGGAGATCTTTCTGTCCCATGAAAGGGAAACGTCCGCGCTAGGTAAGCGTGTGTCACAAAAAAATGTTCGCATCTTAAAAGTGGCAGCCGGGACATCTTCATCCCCATCGCGTGTCAAAGTTTACAGCGGAGTTATCTTCTGTAAATTATACATTATATTTCCTAAATAATTACTTAATTATTCGCTTCACTTTTCACTATCGAAATGTTTCAAATATAAAAAATAATTGATAAAATATTTATGATTTATATACTATCTAATGCAACAAGCAAAGGATGAAAAAATAAAATATCCTAAAAATTTTTAAAAAATAATTTTTAATATTTTTAAGAATCTCAAAATAATTCTTTAAGTATGTAAGGCAAAGAGAGGAAAATTCTAAAGAAATTTAATCACAATTATCGTTCATCAAGAACGCCTTTCCAATTCATGGAATTAATTAAATACCTCTGCTCTGTTTTATAAATTCGAGTTTAAAATAACTTTTTTTAATCAAGAAGATAAACTTAGTTTTGAAGAATTTATGATTGGTAAAAAAAGGAAATGAAAAGAATAACTAATAACTGAAAACTATAGCTAAATTGACGCAATTTTTATGGAATCAAAACTATAAAATCGGTTGTGGCTAATAATTAGTTAGTTTTATATACAGATTCAACTACAGAGTTGTAAATAGCACTGTAATAAAATAATAATAAAAGACTTAAAGGTTTAAAAGGCTAGTTTTTGATTTGAGAATTAAATTTGTGTTTTTAATATGAAAATGTCTTAACTTCTCCTCTTTCATACTGCGAATGAGTTAATGAACTATCGCTGTTAAATGATTTTCTGAATATTCCTGAGACTAGATTAAAAATTAGAGTGAAAATTTTCTAACGTGTCATTCATTTTCCTTATGATATCTAGTCATCTGTCGGGTTTTTTTAACTCAAGCAATTTTACAACTCTTCAGAGTTAGATTCAATAAAACACGGATGTGAATACAATTTCAAGTTAAACGCCAACGTTGTAGAAACAACACTTTACTAAAAATTAAAATACACTTTTACAAACATAGATCAAGAATATGGTAATAATTATCATTTGTGCGACATATTACAGTTAAGTTGCTATGAATAAACTAAGTATAGTAATGAAATTTTAAAAAAACCTGAGAATGGAATAGAAAAATAATTCAATAATTGCACAGTACGCTCCAGTGAGAAAAAATCATTGTTTTTTAGTATTAATCTAATAACTGATTGAGCTGTAAAAATCAGTGGTAGTCAACAGCTAATTACTAAAGTTTTATCATAACCATTTAGCTATTATATAATTACTTTTGGTAACTAAGAATTAGTGAGACTAAGCAATAATAAAACAATAAATGATTGTTTGATAAAAGAAAGAAAGAAGAAACGGATTTCGCTAAAAATAAAACTAGAATCAACCACATAAAAAAATGGGTCAATTAAAGACTAAAGCACTTAGGGCACGATGGTGTTTGGTGAAGCATATATCGCTTCAACCAATAAATCATTCTACAAAATAGGAAAAAAGGATATCACTTAAAAATTTTTATAAAACCATCTCCTGGAATCTGAGACACGACGAAAAACCGATACTGTGATTTAACTTTTTATTCTACAAAAATACACACTGCCTGTTAATTAACCTGATGGTATTTATATTTTTCTGAGTCACTTCTTATTTACTAAGTAAACGAGAGAGAAAGAGGGAGGGAGAGAGGGGGGACAAAAATAGAGGATGATGATTAAAACAGTTTTCATGATTGAACCCTCCCCCCTCCCCACTAGAATAATAATAAATACTAGTATTTAATTACTTTCACAATATACTACCATTTGGTAATTGAAAATTAGTCACAGGAGCTTTCTAGTTCTACTCTATTCTAATGCATCGTGAAATTTAATAGGGGAAATGTGTGTACTTTGGACAACATTTCAAAAATTTAAAAAAAAAATGCCTAGGGAAAATCTAATTTTCGTGACGGCACAAAAACTTTTGTTAGTAATTTTTATTTACTTCATTTGATGATTTTTCGTAAAAAAAATATATGTATATTTACTCAGTATCATTAGTCATTTTATTATTACCAATATGTTAACTTATAATGAATGCAAGCTCTAAGCAATATAACTTAAAACATTACTAAAATTCTAACCAAATAAGATAATGCCATTTTATCGTACCATATGTCACAGCTAAATATTATACATGACCGCGTCCTCAATAATTCAAGCGAATTCTTTTTTATTTTTCAGGATTTGTTTAATTTAAACAATAAAATAAATTGTTAATGTTTAATGAATGGGCTATAAACCTAATGAAAATTAATTTTAGTAGAGAGGCTATATTATTTTTTTTAATATATTCTGATTTGTCACATTTTCATTATTGTCTTATTTGGCGATCAATCACAGTTTCAAGTCTCATTTATTTGAATATTTCCCAAGGTAAAGTCCAAGGTACATACATTGGCTCAAAGTACAATAGAGGGTGACCCAAGATACAATTAATGTAGTTGTATTATTATAAAAAAAAATTTTAATAAATAACTCGGAGATAAAATATTTCAAAAATAGTCAAAGTATCTTAAAACCATGAATAATAACCCTCAATTTTGAATTTTTTAAAATGTTTATTATTTAAGAAACTATGAAGGATTAAAAAAAATGACCCAAGGTACACTAACATCACCTTTATCCTGCATCTGATCATTATGACATCTGAAGTGAAGCTAAATTGTTAAAAATCATAAACATTGATGAAATCATGTGACCTAAAAATAAGTGTTAATCAACAAGATTCGTTTAAGGTCAAGATGATAAAATTATAGGGATCAGGATAAAGGACGGTGTAAGGAGAAGGAAGCGTTAACGAGCCGCAAAGCATCCAAGTAAGTCCGACAGAAAGTAGTCCCGAGCCGAGACAAGACCTAGCGCGCACTAAGGAGAGGACAGACGTCATCGACTCTCTTTGATGTATCGCTAGCTCTGCCCTAACCAGCGCCATTAATAAATTTTGTAGCCTCTCTCTGCGTCATGGCTCCCCCCGGTATCCCATTTCATATCAGGCGTCTTTTGCCATCTTACTGAAAAACAAAAGGTCAACCGAGATATTCTAAACTTTCTTCCAACATTTTATATTTAGAATCTAGTGCCAATATTAGATTTTATAAAGTTTTCAGATACACCACACGGACAACAAAACATGCGTTCTATCAATTAATTTACACCTTGGAGATAAATTCCTATAACGTCAGTGCGAACAATTACAATGTATTTTAATTAAATTCCCAATTAAATGAGTTCCATTACTGGAGAAAAGGTCAACCATTTCAGTCGTAATGTAGTTTTATATATAACTACATAAGGTTCGTTATGTGGTACCGTCCCTCCCCTCCTCCTCCCGGTTTTCATAAAAGGATGATGGACATATATTCTTGTGATATTTCAAAAAATAACTATAGGATACTGTTAATTTTTTTTTTTTTTTACATGTATAAGTACCAGCTCTGACAGACAACGTAGCTACATCAAAAATTACAAACCTCTCATTGAGAATATTGATTGTACTTGGTCAAGTTACAAATCTATCTGGACCTTTAAGCTGAGAGAGGACTGTGGTGACTTTAGAAGGTCGTAGAGCCTGTGAGTTTAATTAATTCAATTACTCACAACTTGAATTTCAATTTGCTATATCATACAGTTTTTCCTTATTGCATTTAGCTACTCTATTACCTCTACAAAGGCAAGAGAAGGCCTTTGAAGAGAAAAAGTCCTTCGTAGAAAACCCTCTGGGACTCCTTAAATCCATTTCGTTTATGTTAAGAGACACTGCAAGAACACAACGCAGACTTACTTCTTTCAGTTCATTTATTATTCTAATTCTTTTTTGGGCTGTATTATTCTATCTTTTTTTATCCCCGATAGAAATATCAAAAAAAAGTAATAATTAGATTTTAGTACTCACCAGCGATATCACACCATATTTCGCGCCATTGCTGAAACAAAATAGAAATGAACATTAATCGTATTTGTCTTTGACTAAAAAGTTTATAATAGGATATTAGAATTAACGATTTAAGTACTAGGGTTTTATTAGGAATGATAAAGATATAAAAATCAATTATGCAAAACAATCATGGAACAAGAGAGAATTATATGGCTGTAAATAATTTTATTATATTTCAAACATCCATAAACTTCAACAGACAGTGTCATCATATAACACCAAAATAAAAAAAAAAAACACGACCGTGGAATAGAACACCTTACTACTGAGATAGAAGACAAATGCTCAGTCCATATCGAATTACAAGCTAAGTGCTAAATTAAAATAGCTCGTATTACGTATCAAAGATGTTCTGTTTTATTCGAAAATCCTAAGTACGCAAATGATCAATTGAGAAAATGGTATTTCTCGAGGAAGAGAAGGCTGGGAAATAGAATCTAATGGCCATCCAGCTCCTTCGGAAATTGAGTTGAGAAAGGTTTGAGTATCTTAAGGGTTTATCCTAAGGATTATCAAGTTGGGTACCACCGGTTATTTTCGGAACGGCTCTTGATGGAAAGACTAGCCATCTTATGAAGACATAATTTCGTTTTGGTTTGGATAATGGAATCAGAATATAAATCTCATTTTCATAAGTTCTCTACTGGAAATAACATAATAAATGTACTTATATCATTCTGGCGCTGTCTTTCAACACGATGGGAAATATAAACTCTTTTTTAAGTCAAGAAATAATTATGATGATTAAATATAATATAAATATATTGTTTATTGATCCTATTTACTTTACTTACAGTATGTAGCTACGATTTTTAATATTCGAGATATTTTAATCCCAGTGCAAAACACATCAAGCGTTTCTCCCACCACTATTTAATTTTGGAACATACACTTATAGCGAGTATGTTGGTCGATGTCCGACATGTCACAATCTCACAAGAGGAGATGATACTACAAAAAATATTAGAAGGCAATCTTTCCCGGCAAACCCGCCCCATTAAAGCCCTCATTTGCGACGGTCCTATATCACATTTGAAATATTTACTTAAAACAGAAACAGCAGAATTGAGAGAGTTAAATCGAGAAATATTGAAAAAGTGGACAAAATTTGAAATCAGTTGATCAACAAATCTATTGATTTGTGACATTTTTTTTAAACAGAAAAAAATGGTTTATACCGTAATAAGTATTCATTATTAAATTTTATGTTTGTATGATTTCTTTGTCTAGTACATAAAGGAAATTATGTACAGTACTACAAAAAAAAAAGTTGGTTATACATTAATAGGTACAGGCAGTTTAATACAGCCTGAGAAATTAGATAAACTTTAAAAACTGTACAAAAGCTCAATTTTTTAATTCTGTTTTTCTCAATACTATATATGTGGGGTTAAACTCCCTCTGTATACTAAACAAATATTTAGAAAAAATTTGATAACTTGACGTAGTTAAAAACCATAATTTATGATATAAACATACCTATAAAAAAAATTAATGTTCGTGATTTGAAATAAGTGTATAGTAAGGAACAGTAAATTATTTATGCTATTTTTTAAAAAAAAGTAAACTAAATTACCGGATTTTAAGAGATTAAAAAATTTTATAAAAAAAAAATTTACCTATATATATTTGTTTTTTTAAATTTTATTGAAGTATTTTTAAATATTTACAGTATAACTTTCAGAAGTTGGACTAATTCTTTTTCGAAAAAGTTTAAAAATTTTGTATGTAGAGTTTTTTCATTAAAATGCGTATGTACAGTATAATTGTAAAAAAAATAATACAAAAAGCAGAACAAATATTTTTGAGCTAAGCGTTAAATTAGAAAAAAAAATGATGATAAAACATAATAATAAAATAAGGATATATTTATATATCAAATGAACAACTTAAAAGTAATTTTTCATAGGTAAGCTCAATTAAATTAATTAATATTAATCTAATAAAACACTAAATCACATTCTTTAATGTTTAAAATATTTATGGTAAGAATGACCAACAAACTTGCTCTCATATTTGGTGGAAAACTGAATTTTGCAAGATCCTGACGCATTTCCCTCCTATGTCTGTTGAAGCATTTAAGCATTGTTTAAAAAATAGGATACTTAAATAAGGGATTAAAAAAACACAAAAAGTAGTTTATGAAACTGTTTTATTCATTATTTACTAAAGTTATAGTTATGCAAACGTAAAGTTATGCCTATTTTCCGTTTTTGGAGTTTCTAAAAATAAATTTAAATCATACTTTTATAGTTTAAAAGAGTAGCATTCATCAAATACCATCGATTTTCTGTCTAAAAAAGAGTAAAATAGAGAGAAGAGTTGAGGAATCACAGACTGACAGAAGAAGTGGTAACTTAATAAGGTATCGATACGTTCCTTCCTTGCTATCTGACTTGTTCAGATCAAAGAATCGGCCTTTCGCTCTCGCATAAACCAAGTTAAGGGGCAAACGAAAGACAGGAAACACGTGTGTATAGTCCACGTGTACGGGCTACATCAAAGGGACTTTGCAACGAAACTTCGCTCTTAAGGTAGTCAACAAACATGACAGCCTTTACAGGTCATTTCTCAAACGTTTGAGTGATCGTAAGAGCCGGGCCTTTCTGACTAAAAAACTAATACTTTTTTTTATATACAGTTTTCATGGAAACGACTTTTTTTTTAGTTTATTTACTTTTTTAAAATGGTAGAATATTTTCAAGTCAGCCAACTTCAAATACAGGATGGCAGTTCAATCATAGGCACTAAATTGAGAACTTCATTATTTATTTCATATACTGTTAAAACACATTAAGCAAACACTTCCCAAAACTGGCAATGTTAAATAATTTCTTTCATTAAATTTTTGTTTTCATAAAAAATATGAGAACAAATTTGAATATTAAAAAAAAATTTAATATAAAGTAAGAGAGAAAATAAGCTCTGATATTATTTCTATTGTACATTAAATAACAGATTGTAATGATTGATTAATCATGTAATTAACACACAAAAAAATTACGAAAACAAGACCTGCTTTGATTTATAAATAAATATATTATATATTTTTCAAGATACTTAAAAGTGGTATTTTAAAAAATCCTTTATATTATATAAAGCAATCCATAATATTTATGGAATATTAAAAATTTCACCTTCTCTAAAGAGCAAAGGTTCAATTAAAATAGTTTTGTTACAATGTCTAGATTTCCTGTGCGACAATTGAAAAAGAGTAAGTGGAAATAGAACAATTAAAAAAAAAAAAGGCATACAAATTAAGTTTTGATTTTTTTCTGATAATTCCAAGAGGCCACTAAGATTTCTGAACCAGTGTGAGATTTTGTTTTGCTCCCTACCTCCTTCATTGTAAAACAGGATAAATTATTAATCCTATTTTTTTTCCGGTCGACACTTCGCCCCTTATGTTTATGATAAAGTTAAGCAATTAAATTATAAAACAAATTTAAACGTTTAAAAAAATACTTTAGAAAGGTACTAATCTACTGTAAAACACATTAGTAATTTAGAAATTTTTTATGGTTAAATTTTTTCCTGGAATAGCATATGTTTAATTCTTACATTAAAACATGTAAGTATTTTCTGATATTTCATATAATGCACCATTTCTATTAATGTTTTTAAAGATTAAAACAAATATTTTTTTTTTGATTCATATAAATTTAAAATGTTTTCATCGAATTATTACAAGATCGATTACTTACTAAGCTCATCCAATTTTCTTTATATGTCCTATAATGGACTTTACATGACGTTTCAAGCAAATAGTTAAAACGTGTTGGGATTGATATGCAATAAATTGGCCTGAGATGGTGCATTATTAAATCACATGGTTCTGCGATGTTGCACGTGTTTAGTAACCACAACGATCAACGTCGGAACCATCTTCTATCGTAAACTAGTGCAAATAAATCGTCATAAACGGTATACATTAGCTGAACTCGACCAATAGTAATAACATATTTAATAGTATGAAATAAATACAAACACACCTTCACAAATATAACAGGCACTGTGGTAATAAGAAGTGAATACACTTAAGTCAGGAAAAATCTGGCTAAAAAAGCTGTTCTAATATATATATATATATATATATATATATGATCTGACAATTATCGTTTAGATTCCATATATACTAGCCATATATTTATACCTAAGGTCACTTTCCGTACAATTACCGCCCTGTATAAATATATAGTTAAAATAAAATTTGCATTCATTATTTTTAAAAATAATGAAATTTTTTTAATTGATGAATATACGAATTCTATTTTAATAGAACGAAAATATGAAAGAAGAAAATATTTTAGATACTCAGATTACTATTACGTAACTGATGGACAGTGCTAGAGGTATAATAATTGCTGTCATTAGTGGCATTAAAATGCAATAGAAAAAGTTAAAACTACTTTAATACACTCTAATGTATTTTCTTTTTCTGAGGTTCCTATTTTTTTTTCATCATCCAAGTTCACTTACTCATTTAAAAAATTTTATATGCACAACTAAACAAGAAAAGTACAAAATGATTTCGAGAACTTTTGTTTTAATGAGACATGAATGTTAGATAGAATTAAAGACAAGAAAAATTACCTTTATTGGAATTTCAGTTAACTCTGACCTTTGGTCTAAGTGGGCCATTACAGTTTGATCTAATCAACTAAGAGGGATATGTTGATACATGCATCAATACGTGGACTTTAATAATTATCCTATTTAACTTGATAAGAACAATTTTAATTATTTGTTATTTACTAATAAAAACACGCAATTATTTTATAGATATGAGCACATTATGCCATGATATATCTATTTGAAATATTATGTTTGTTGAGGGGCATATCTCTGTGAAGAAAGCACTAAAAATAAGTAAGTCTAATTTTTTATTTAGTGCCTATGTTTAAACCTAATTGTGCAATATGTTAAAAAATCAGTTCAGTTTGCGCATCACATTAATTGAATTTAGTATTTTAAAATTAATCCTAAGAAATGCGAAAATATTTATTTAAAAATTCAATTCATTTATGCGACTTTATATCCTCCTATAATTATATCATATACCATATATCTTATGCGTTTTTTCCCAAAATCTTTGGCTTTCTAAAGGTTTATTATACATCTATTTTACTACTATTATTACTGGATTAATTTATCCACCTGAAAAAATGTTTCTCCCTCAGTAAATTATGAAGTTCTTTCATAGTTCATATTAATTCATTTGTAATTGCAACTAACAGTAAAAAGTTTTAGAGAAAGTCATTGTGAAAATATGGCTTTTGAAACCTGCCAGATTATTCCAATGAGGCAATTGTACATGATGCAACAAGTTTAATCAAAATTCTTTATGTATTTATG
This sequence comes from Halyomorpha halys, assembly GCF_000696795.3. Classification (NCBI taxonomy): domain Eukaryota; kingdom Metazoa; phylum Arthropoda; class Insecta; order Hemiptera; family Pentatomidae; genus Halyomorpha; species Halyomorpha halys. Next base: position 315,735 of record NW_027106157.1, on the reverse strand, counting down.
GATACAATAGGAAACATTTTTTTTAATAATGAATTTATTAAAATTTACTGGTACAATAATTATCTTTCATACAGCACACAAGGTATTTATTTTCATTTCTCATCATGGGGGGGGGGAGCATAAATTTATACTGTTTAGGCTAAATTATTAAAACTCAATTAAAATAAAGTTTTAGCTGTTGTTACTCTTCACTGACCAAGATTTTTTTAATTTATTTTTTCTGAGCCATTTTGAAGTTGGTTAAAAATAAAATTATTTCACAACCTACTTTTATATTAATAGCCTATAGATAACCCTGTAATGAGAACACACCAGTTTTATTTCTTAAATGAGAAAACAAAGAAAAAAATATGCATAATGAACTTAACCCTTGTACTTATAGCGTGTAATTAACTATTGTTCATTGAAAAATAATCTCTAACAGTTTTCATTGTATATTTATTAAATTTATAAAGACCGTCCTAGAGGTTTTTCCCTTTAAAAGATAAAAACAATGAAGATCAAAGAAATCGGTCTAAGCATGGAAAATTATAAGTAAAGATACACACAAGTTGAATGTTAACCTCTTTTTTTATTAAATCCATTGAAAAATAATAGTGTACAAGTATTTTTACTAGCATCTTATTCTTATTAAATGAGACGGTAACAATTTGACGTTGATGGAAGCGAATTTTAACAATAATGTCGCAAATTCTGGGAACTAATATCATTAAAGTTCAGTAATTTGAGAGAGTGTACATAAGCTCCCACAAAGATTAACTCCCTTGTTCCCACTATGGCCATTTCCATTTCGATAATTAGAAGCAGACGTTTATTAAAATGGATATACAAACGTCTACCCACTCTGTCGCATTCTTCGATATTGACTCGAAAAGTAAGTAGTGGATCGAATTAAAAACTCGTACTGAGTATTCAAAACAAAATAAATAATTACAAGTAAAATAAAATGTAACCAAACAAAACATGCAATTTTTTTTTTATTAGTAGACTTATGTAATAACAGAGCGACATTCAGTTCATTAAATACTATTTACTGACTTAGCCTCTGCTTCTTCAGGAAGATACAGAGTACTAACAAATGCTTTTAAAGTGATAAAAATCTTTCAGTAACGAAGTTTCCTTTATTTTATTTTATTATTATTATTTTAATTACGATATTATATTTTGTCGTTTCGGGTTTTCTCCTCATCCTTAACTAATAACTGCTATACATCTTTATTATTTACCAATTCACCAAATGTCTATAAAATCGATCATAAACTTATATTATTGTCTTCATAGTTTACAATTTTGACTTATTGCTATCACAAGCCATGTGAACTAATCATCTTTATTACTTACTCTCATATATGTTTCTTTTTAATTTTATTACTTCCTCCCTCATATCCTTATATTTATCTTTTGTTTTACTACATTCTGTTTTTCTTAATTATTACTAAAATGAGCAATAAATATTGGAATTTATTATATAGGTACACAATTTACCCAAAATAATGCCCCAATTATCTCGATTATCCAAACGTAGTGCGTCACCTACTGAATACAAAACCAAGTTTTCACGTCTCCTTTAACATATTCCACGTCCATTTTTATTCTATACTGATGGGTCAAAATCTGACGACCCTACAGTTTCCTATTTTGTCACATCTTAACTCCATAAATTATAAAGAGTAATTATGCACCGAGCTCCATGCAAAATCCTCATCACTCCACTTTTTCATGATAGTAACACATACGAAAATAGTACTTATAATTGACTCTTTGAGTTCATTAAAACCTGTAAAGAACAATTCAAAACATCCGACTATCATAAAAATTCATACTTATATGAATATGCTAGAAAATCTGTTAACTTTATATGGGTGCCAGGGTCACTGGAGTAGCCAAACAAGCACTTAAATTCCAGGTCAGGCATTTCGACTTCCCAAGTAACCAGGCTTCCATTGAAAAATTAAATATCATGTAGTTAGCAAGCCATGTGGAATGAAAGTCCACCCAGCAAAAATTACAGACTATTAAAAACCAACTTAAACTAATAGCTAGATTGAGAATAGGACATATAAAGCTGACACATTCCTATCTGGTCAACAAGCAGCCAACGGCAAAGTGTCAATATTGTACAATGTCTTCCACATTTTCCATGAATGCCTATTCTACACTGCGGGTTTAAGTATTAGAAGTGGGACCATGTGTATTAGTAGCCATGAATGCAAACGAAAACAAAATAAAATCGGTATTAATTAATTTGAGAAAAAATAATCTATTAAAGAATATTTAATCTCTAAATTTAAACTCGTTAACTATCTTAAGTTAAAAAATTTTAGGATTGAAAAAAAAAAATTAAATATTATGGGATACATCAGAATATCTAGGAAAATAAAATATGAAACATGGGCGTTGATGACTATTGAGTTTTATAACCTAAAACTAGAAAAAACAAACCGTACAATGATTTAGTATGTACGATAAACATGTATCTTGAAAGCAGAAACCGGCACTTACTCCTCAGAACACACACAGAAACATGCAACGTCTAATAACAAATAATTTCATATAAATCATAACTTGAAGTAAAATTACTCTGGAATTAACTCCTAATCTGTCAAAAGTAATTTCACAACGTGACACGTTATAGCATATTCAAAGGCTCATTACAATAGCAAACGGGATGGAAATAAATTAAGGTAATTCATTTTAACTACTACCACATTAATTACATCGGTCTTGCAGTGTTTATTGCTTTAATGCATTTAACAACACTAGTAATACATTTCGTGGAATCTATTATTTATTTGTGAACAAAAGTTAAAATTGTGACGCCACTGTAAGATAATTAGAGCATACATTTAAAGCACCTTCATCTGATGGTTTGAATATCCTATTTTTTTTTTTGGTTAATGTTTATTTGTATTTATTTTATTACAATTAATAAATTAGTACGACAATCGAATCTCTGATTCTTCACGAAAGAAACATTTATGCAACTAAGTTTTAGTAAGCAAAAATTAATAAGGATTTAAGCATTATATATCGTTCTATTATATCTCATTAATAAAAGTCTTATAGTCTTAAGTCAAATAAACTTGAAAAAACATTTATAAGGATTACTGGCTAACTTTTCGTCCCAAACATGTTGAGTACGTGTGAAATACTAAATGAATAAAATCTTTTTTTTTTTCTGGACACTGGTACTTTAAAGAGACTGAATCAAATAATTTCATCGAACAGGCATAGCAGACTCACCAAGGTGACTCAAGGAGCAGACTCAAGCAAATATGAGTGACACAGATGACGACCCATATTTCTATAAGTATATGCTTAAGCCATATACAACAAGATGAAAATAAATTCAAAAAGTGAGCAACTTATACTGGGCTGCTAGAGAGAAATTTTCATAACAGGGTGCTAAGGGAGGCGTAGGAAAAAAACGAAAAACAGAACTTTGCATAATTCAAACGCTTAAAAGCTCCCATGGTTTTAACAAAGAATAATACAACTTGTTTTAAAAGAAAATTTTGTCCAGTTTACTATAACTTTAAATTTTTTTTCAGTTTTTGCTTCCAATTTAATAAAAACCGTAATATGCATAAAAAAAAAAAAAAAAATGATTTTCTGTTCCGTTTTGGACCATAGCTCAAGTAAACTTTTCTTTTACATGTGTTGTTTATTATCACGTCCTTAAGTTTCAGAAATAATGTATTTTATATTCTGTATAATCCCTGAATTCTATACAGTCCATAATTTCTAATAAGTATTTTAGATAGATTTCTGTTTCTTAATGGGAGTTTTTATATTATCGTATTTGCTCTGCATTTATTCGGTTATTATTATGTACCAATAAATTACTTTTTGCTTAAAGAATAAAAATAAAAAAATCGTTTATTGTATTAAATGAGTTATAATTGTATAAATTATAAAAAACCAAAACGTTTCTGGTTGTCAGACGAAATTTTAAGTAAAATCTAGTAAGATTCGTTTTCAGCATCTTTTCAGGCCCTTTAACAAGAATTTTCATAAAAACCAAAATTTGTATATTTTTGAAAAATATTTATTTTCTACCGATGTCTTGTGTGCACGAAATTAAATTATAACTTCTCCCAATTTTATCTAAATTCAACGTTATTGTAACTGCTGGGAAGTAAAATTTCCACTCTTTCAGTTCATGAACATATATTTCAGATTTTATTATATCTTTATGATTAAAAATTAGTTTCAAATGAAAAAAAATCTCAAACGTTTTCTTCATCTCATAAATAGATAAACTCATTAAAAAAAAAAAAACTTAGCTGGACGTAATTAAAATGAAGTAGATGCAGGATGCAATAGGATTTGAACATACAACCATGTTAGAAGGTCATATAAGATTTAAGTTGAGAAAAAATCTTAGACTAAGTTAGAAATCCTGTTTATGAAAAACAAAATACAAAACAAAGCAGAAAGACATAAGCTAAGGTAAAATATATTTAATAGTATATTACTTTACTTACATCATAAAATGCCTGTTATTATAAGTCCTTGCTTGACATAATTATATCCCTTTTAGTCTTGATTACTCGTAAAACTAGAACTGGATAGTTAGTGGTAGCCCTTACATATTCTGGTTTTTACTATTTCGTGAGGTTTAAGTGGGAATCGTAAGTTTTTGTATAGATTAGTGGTGTCGTATTGAAGTTATTGCAATATTTGTGATTTCCAAAAATCAAAGGTCCAGTAAAGAAAAAATTCGCTTTTAATAGGTGTACGGAAAAAATTACAAAATAATATTTTCAATTTTACAAAATGAGTACAAAAAAAAAAAAAAAAAGTCGCTTTCACCAAAGTATGCAAAAGCGTAGCCTCTCCTATGGTAATATGATATATTAAAAAACAAACATGTCCAATTTCAGTATTTCAAAAGCCAATTTTTATTTTAATTACTCTAAAAGTTCCTAAGAGGTCAAACTTTAAGTGGAAAAAGTATATTTATAAAATAAGGAGACTGAAACAATTTGCCTAGAGAATTACGTCAGCTGCAAAGGATGCTTATCACTCACGCTATATTTTGCAGAATCACAACTCTTATATCTTACTTGTAGTTTTTAAAAACTAACTCCATTCAAGATCGCTATTCTTGATCCATATATTTACAAGCATGAAAAGGATATTAACGAGTAATCGAGGCTAAGAAAGAGGGTTATCATTATGTCAAGCAAGGACTTATTATATCAGACATTTTATGATATAAGTAAACTAATATAGTATTAAATATATTTTTCCTTATGTCTTTCTGCTTTATCTTGAATTTTGTTTTTAACAGGATTTCTAACTTAGTCTGTAAGATTTTTTCTCAACTTAAATCTTATATGACCTTCTAATACGGCTGTATGTTCAAATCATATTGCATAATGTGTTCTAATTCATGTTCATCTTCGTCCAGCTTGATTTATTTTTTTTAACCATCAGTTTATCTACCATACTTTGTATCCTATTCAATTTAAACAATTTTATATCTACATCATATTTTTTCTATTATTTCTTATCACTCTTTACTGATATTTATAATTATTTTTATTTTGAAAAATTACTTTATTCATTACAGTTTACATGAATTTTCTTTCTCTCCCTTATTTCACAATTCTCAGTATCTTTCTTTAAAATAAATTACTTATGGCTTTGAGTAAGATTCTTTGGAGCTCAGTGAGTAAGGCGCTGTACTACTAACTCCAGAGAACACGGCTTCAAATCCGACTGTGGCAGATGATTATTTATTCAGTCACTGTAGCCTTGAGTTAACACTTTGGGTTCGGGAAACGTCATAGGGCCCACCTCCCACTCCCAAGTAAAGTATAAAGCACATACTTGTACAACTGATGTTCAAGGAACTCTATTTCCTTACCGAGCACCGAACCACTGACTATGGGTTGTAGCAGTATAATTTTTTTCTTTTTTTAAAAAAAAGATTTATATTAGATTGAATCGAGATCATCGATTAAGGATGGTTCTAAAATTAATCCATTTCTCATTTTTTTTAGCCACATTAAGATTCTACATTTAATACATATTAGTTTTTTTTTTTTTGTGTGTGTCAAAGAGGTATAACAACAAACGTTTTTAACAAAAAAATAATTTATCAACATGAAATGCTCCTATATATATTTTTTTTAATAATGCAAATTTTTGATCAAATCATTTTTTTTTTACGTATACATGTATGTATATTTATACATATATGCAATATCCACCATTGAGGTTCGTCAAAGTTCTCTGAGTGCCACTAAACCTTTCTTTGTATCCTATGAATATGCCCCACCCTAGATGAAACTGCCGAACGCGCGCTCATTTATTGCCCATGTTTTACTCTAGAGAAGAAAGAACGTCAGCAATTGATAACTGAGTAGCCTTGATGACAGTTAAGCAGGAGAGCTGGACTACTGTTGTAGACTATCCAGTGCAAATCGGCAAGCAGCTTAGGGCATGGGAGAGGCTAGAAAATGGTTTAAGAAGGAGTCCAGTGTAGAAGCCATATAACCGTATAAGTCAAGCTTAATCCGTGGGGAGGTAAAGACGAATAGGAAGGTGTTTCTTTTTTAGTAAGTAGTTATCTCATACAGTTTTGATTTTCACACAATCTTTTCAAAAATGTTTTCCTCTTCTATTAGAAAAATAAAACACACATATGTATGCACATAAAGGTAAGCGGTAAAATAACTTTATTTTTATCCTCAACCGAAAAATAAAAAAATACTTAAGTGAATTATAGCACAGGTGAGCGAGCATAGCAAAACTGTTATGAAAAAAGGTAGGTAGTTGAGAACAAATTATTTCTCTTTGAAAGCACATGATGATATTAACCTACAAAGCATTTTAACTTTCATAAAATGAGTTCTTAATGGAAACTAAAGGGGAAAATAAAGAAAACCTATTTTGCAAGAAAGTTTTTTTATGAGAAATTAGAAGATAGCTTTAAACCGCTTATTTTATACCTGTGCAGCTTTTAGTAGTCTATAAGGTACGAGGTAGAATCTCTTTTTTTATTGCTGCAAATAACATCTGAACTTTAATCAATCCTTACAAGTCCCACGTCACATATACGACAGTTTGATCTATCTAGTGTTTGAGGAACACAACATTGAGAAATGAAAAAAAAAAAGTTGATAATTTGTTACTGAAAAGTGCAATATCATAAAATGATGATTTATAAATAAATCTTTTTACAATTACAATTTACAATATAACTCACAAGAACCACTGCAAAGATAGAATCACTTCAAACCATAATCTATTAATAATACTTATATAACCAACTCGTGTAGATGAATAATATTACAAATACTTTTATGATCAACATGAATCTTTTTTGTTTTAATTTATCGAAATCATACTTTATTCAATCCTAGTTATATATATCACAATTGGATCCACTTTAAAGTGGTTGAGTGTGCTAACATTGAGAAATGAAAAAAGAAAAAGTTTATGGGGTGTATAAAAAAAATGGGCGTTTTATCAAATTCAAGATTTCAAAGGACTGTAAATATTTCAATCCTATTTAATACTTACCAATACTAACTAATCCCTTTAGAGTATTCTCTAAGATTGTTTAATCCAATTCGACTTCTTCAAAGAAAGCCTCAGTATAGTTATTGGATACAAAGATGAAACATGACAATGCCTTACGTAATTCTTGTAATTTTAAGGTATAATTGAAAAAAAAAAAAATTCACTGCCACTAAAGAAACTCGTGAAATTATTAAATATGAAGGGGGAGGTGTACTTGACCAGCGCACTGCGCCGTATTGGTTTAAAAAATTTAGCAGAGATACGACGTTGGGAAGGAAAAACGGCTCCGGTTGACCATAAATTGAAATGAGGTTCTGCAAGAAGCTGTCGAGTCAAATCCGATCTCAAGCACTCGCAAACTTGCCAGGGAGTGTGGTGTGTCGAAAGATACTGTTAGTCGCCATCTCCTCTCCATGGGGAAGGTGAAAAAGAGCAATATACTGGTCCCTCACGACAAATATATGGCTGAAAAGCGGTCATTCTTTGTTTATACTCCCCATTATTTTCGACTCAAAAGTGCAAAAACTATATTATGAAATGACGATTTATAAATAAATCTCAATATATAAATATGTATGATATAGCAGACAAGAATTATTGCATAGATCACATCAACTCATACTATAATCTATTAATAACACTTATATCCAGCCCATGTAGATGAATAAGAAATTAAATAAATTTATGTTCAAAATTTTTTCTTTAATTTATCGAAATCATATTGAATCCCACCAAAGCTGAATGCAGCGAAATGAAAGCTGCTTTTCGGCTTTATTGACAAAAACTCACCGATAATGGACTCGTTCGGCAAATGTGTTATTTCTGAATACAATGTCAAAACCATTTGATATACTTTTCAGCTATTGTTTGCTTCCCTCGTCCTGCTAGCTCAGTCAACACTCAAACGTCGGGGGTGCATACATTTACGACTAGAACAATACCGTTTTCTCCATGTTTGAATAAATAGAAAATCCAGAGCTTTGGAAATTCTTTTATTCGTTCTGTTTGAATCAGTTTGAGCACTAATAAAATCAGAGACTTTTAATATTTGTTTTTTTAAAATTACCTTAGGTGTTGAATTCAAAACCCCATTTTAATTTTTTTTTTTATAAACAGTTTTGATACATGATTATCATTTGGTAAAAGATTTTTTTCCAATAAATAGTTAATTACATTTTTGGGGGGAAAACTTTTTACTTTGTGATAATTCACCTATCTGTTAATTAATAAAGAGATCAAAAACTTGAAGATGTACTCGGCAGAGTTTGTAATTCTTCTCTTAAATTACATAAATAAGTAAGAACTGTACATGCATTAAGTTAAAAATGAGTTTCGATGGAATTTTAATTGCTTTTTCTACAATTACTATAAATATTTGTATGCTTCCAAGGAAATTTTCGGGATATTTCCAACCATTTTATTTGTATACTTTATTTTATACCGCATTTGTTTTGAATCTTATAAGTTGTTACTTTTTATTTATTCAAAGGAAATATTATATATATTAGACAAAACATTAAAAAAATATGAATAAGAACTACAACTTAGATAATTAACGATTATTTTCCGGAAAACATAAAATAAATTTGTAATGTTATGATATCATAAAAGTTTATGAGTACCGGCTTGGTCGATTATGTTGTTTTAATACAATATTCTCTAAATACGTCTGTGGATATAAAAAGGCTACGGAAATATTCTCGTCCTACACATATTATTCGTTCTGAGAGACTGAGTGTTATTGCAAATCTCCTTAGACATGTAAGAGGTCGTTACTGAAAAATCGAGAACGCACCTCCAATTTTTCAATAAGGACCAGGATATAATTTTTTTTTCAAAAATGCAAAACATTTTAGAATATTTAGAAGATATATATAATTTTTTCAGATAATTTAGGAGAACATTTAAAACACTTATAGACCTTATTTGAAGAATTAAAAGAATGTAATATCTTAATTAAACTTGATAGAACTGAATTTTTAAGGAAAGAACTGTTATATTTAGGACAGGTTATATAAAAAAATCTACTAAGCTGAATCCATTTAAAGATAGAAGTAATAAAAAAGTTTACTATTCAAAGAAATAAAATAACTTTTAGGACTAACTGGTTACTACCACAAAGTGATTAAAAATTAAGCTAAAACCACCAACTAGCACTTTAAAAAAAAACAACAAAATTGATACTTAAGACAAATCATAAATTAAAGCTTTTGAAACACTAAAAACATTATTACTAAATGAACCAATATTAAAACCCCCTGACTTAAATAAAAAATTCATTTTGAATACTGACGCTTAGATGCGGTATAGATAGATATATCTCAAAATTTCAACAATAAAGACTTTCCAATTTTCCAAGCGTCACAAACATTAAATTAGATATTAATAATGTCTTACTTTAGTCAATTCTTTATTAGATAATGACCTAACACACATAATTAAAACATTAATAAACTTTTTTTAATGACCCCAAGTATAATTAACTATAATTAACCCTTTCCTTGTATATCCTAATGAATATAATTCTATAATTATAACCCCTTTAATAAATGTTTTCTAAAATTAACAAAGGGCAGGTAATAGAGGTATTCTTGGCCCAGGCGACAGAATTAAGAGGGTGACCAGTTTTGAGGAAAATTTAATTTTTAGACTAAGCCTATTTTTTAAATTATTTATTTATTGCGATTTACATAAAAAGTCAAGATTAAGTAAAAAATATTTCTTTCCGCTTTTTAATTATTTCGATCATAAGCCAGTCAATAAAATGAAGTGCAGTGTGAGATGATATTTATTTCTAAATGTATTTCCTAAAATATTGTTATAAAACTATTTATCGAGGCCGTGATGAGAAGCAAAACATAAGGCCTTGAGAATAGGTGAAACCAGGAACGGAGAAATTAAACTTGCTTTCCCTCCTCCTAAAGGATGGAAATGTCTTAGCTCATGAAGCAAATAATTAAACTCATTGAACTAGTCTCCACGATATGAAGTTGGCATGACAATGATTGCTGACTACGTGCTTAGCAATCAAGCACACAATTTTTTTATTATGTTAAACTAATAATCAGACATTTTTGTTTAGTTCAACTCTAGTTGAAAACGGTTGAAACTTCAATAAGTTTTTATTATATATATTACAAATAAATCTGTATTAAAATAATTTATTAGCTGGCTTCTTAATGTGGTTGAAAAGGATTTTTGCTTAGTCTTATTGAGTAAGATTTAACAATCACTAAATTTACTTAAATGATAGGCGTCATAACTCTATCTAATGTATATTTTAAAATATTAGATTATAATGGTATATAAATAACTGCACCAACCAGATAGTACAAGAGTCGGGAAGAAAAAAAGTACGTTATCTCACCCCAATTTTTACTTAATGAACACTTTTACTTTAATGAAAACTATGAATAATGACTAGTCAAAACTGATGAGTCTGCCAAGTATAGGTAGGGTGAATAAAAAATGGTGGCTGTTTCAAAACCTTAAAAAACATTAATTTTTCATTTGGAGCTCTATATCATAAAAACTACCAACGACACTAGAAAATCTTAAAGAAAATTACTTAAAGAAGAATAAATTCTCTGAAATATTAGCCCTAATAGAGCTATTTACGTCCAATACTTATCGAGATATAGCTTTTAAAAAGCAACATTTCATATAAATGTTTGGAACGTACTGAAATATCAGTAGCTAATTTATTTTGAGAAATCTATATCTCTGGAACTATGTGACATACAGATGTCTATTAGCAATCAAATTAAGGCTAGTTTAGTATACTATCAAGTAGTTTATGACCTTCACCTTCGTAAGGAATAGTAGTTTTCATGATCTTTGCTAAAATAAATTGATTTATAGTTGTTCGGACAATAAGTTTGATTTATGAAAAACTTTATTTCAGAAACCGTACGACGTAAAGATGTCTGCCAGCACTTAAATTAAAGCTACTCAAATTTACTATAAAATAGTTAATAATGTTTATCTTTGTAGGAATAGTAGTTTTTATGATATTTGACAAAATAAACTCACAAAATATTAATTTCTAGTTGTTCGTATAAAATTTTGGATTTTTGAAAAAATATATTTCTAGACCCATAAGACGCACATATGTTTGCCAACACAAAAAATAAAGGAAATTTAACTTACTATAAAATAGTTTATGACACTTATCTTCGAAAAGGTAGTACTTTTTGTGATATTAACATATGAATATAAATTAAGCAAATGGAAATTTGTCCGAACAACTAACTATAAATCAATTTATTATAGCGAATTTCATGAAAACTACTACTCCTACAAAAATAGATGTTATAAACTACTTTATAGCTCATTAAACTAGCTATAATTTGAGTGCTAATAGACATCTGTACGTCACATAGTTCCTGAGATATACATTTCTCAAAATAAATTAACTAACTACTGATATTTCAGTACGTTCCATACAACATTTAAATGAAATGTTGCTTTTTGAGAACTATTTGGACGTAAATATCTCTATTAGGGCTTACATTTTTCAAATTGACTCTTCTTTAAATGATGCTCTCTTAGATTTTCTATTGTTGTTGGTAGTTGTAAAGATATAAGCTCCGAATAATAAATTAATTATTTTTAACGTTTTGAAACAGCAGCCATTTTTAATTCCCCCTACCTATACTTGGCAGACTCATCAATTTTGACTAGTAATTATACATAGTTTTCAATTAAATAACCAAAAACTAAGATTATACCCTTAACTGCGTCATCCTTAATTTTATATTACATTTTATTTAATTAGTTGAAAAAATAATAATATTTTATCGCTATTTTTAAACCTGCTATTATTATTCAAAATTTAGTAATTGCAAACTATTACTGAATTTTGGATAATAATTTATAATTAAAGACGAATAACATTTCATTTCATCCATATATTTCAATTCTGAAAAAAATGTTATTTTAAACATAAGAAAATGTTTGTACAATTCATTATGAGTTCCATTGAATTGTATCGTAATAAACTATTAATGGAGCCTGATATAATTGAAAACATCCCATTTCTTTCATATAATTTAGTTCTCAAAATTGTTTATTCAAACATAATAAAATTTGTATATAAATCATTGAGTTTCATTGAATTGTATCGTAATCAGCTATTAATGAAACATGATATAATAAATTTTCCAAGAACCACAAATTAGATAATGACAAGATGAGCCGACATTAAACCGTTGCTCAACAGGTGAAACGATTCTAGATTATCCCCTAATAAGGGAGAGGAAATTGAAATCAAATAGAAATCGGAATCATCTTCCCCCTCATCTGGAAAAACTCGATTCATTTAAACCCAAACCGGTTATCTGTTAGAAATTAATCATGGTGAAAATAATTTTATTTTAACATCAACTAATTAATTTATCGTACATTATTTAATTGAAGTTTAATCAATCTTAATTATTCCCATGTTGCATATAATAAAATTTGACACGATGTATAGTAGTTTAAGATAAAAAATTATCCCAAACAATTGGTATAATGAAACCTAAATTCAATAATAATGTCTTGATATATAAATACGCCAGTGTGTAAAAAAAAAAATAATTAGCACATTCGAAAAATATATTTTATTTTATTTCGTAACTTTTTAATTGTATACTTTAATATATTTAATTTATCCTCTGCGGTAGAAACAGAAACACCAGGTTTAAAAAAATTTAATTTGCTATCGATGCAGTCGATTTTCCGGTATATAGCGAAATTGCTCAATTTAAGTGTGAAGACGTAGATGCATGATAGTGTCAATAACTACATGGTTTGTAACTCCAAAGAAAAGAAAAATACCATTCACTTCTTGGGAACCTTTCACCATTATAGTGAAATTAGAATAAAATATTTTGAGCAGCAAACCTGTTCTTCAGAACAATTACTTGTATATTATATTTGTATATTAAAAGACTTTAAATTTTAGAGCTCTCAGCAACGAAGTAAGCTAGGATACACTCGAAAAAGCTCAGTTGTTTAACACCTGAGGGATAAACGCAACCACAATTTGATATTATTGTTTTGTTTCTTAAAAAAATAATAGCGTATTGTTGTTTTAAATTAATTAATTGTTAAAAAGCATTTTTTTAAGCATATATCTTATTACTTTTTATAAGTTTTGTTATTTATGTGTTTCAGTTAAAATTGCACTCAGGCTTCCACAGACGAATATTTTTTCATATTCCATGTGTTTTAATTATTTTAATAGATCCATTTTTTTTATATAGATTTTTTGTAAATAAACACGTTTAAAAAACATTTAATTCATTAAATAACAACTATCATAAAGACAAAATAAAATAGTTAATTTTCTATACACTACATTTTACAGACACATATTATACATTGTTAATATCATATTATACATTTTTAAAATTTATTTTAAATTATTTTTCGGGGTGTCAATTCTTTAAAAATTAGCCATGCAGTGCCTCAATAATATGCCTAGATAACACAATCCATAACAATAAATCAGAATTATCTTTATGAAATAAACGCGTGCAGTATCTGCGACCTTCACTCTCTGAGTTATTGATCACTGTATGTAATAAACAACAATGCTTATGAATTTAATGATGAATTATTAATGGCGGTTTCCCTTATAATAAATTATTTTACTAAATAATAAAAATTATTACCTAAATAAAAAAGAAATTAATTTTGTGGTATAAAACAAAAACTATGCATCTCCTGTAAGATAATAGCAACTCATTTGAAAGACAATTCAATTTACTATAAAACCATCATTTAAGGAAGAAGAGATACCTCTCAAAGTATCTCAAAAACTACCATGCCCACGAATTTGTAATTATTCAGAGCTGTTATCTTTATGGTGTAGATGTACAATATGGCTGGGGTTCGAAAAATCCGGACTGTAAATGGTTTGTAAAAAATAAATATAAAACGTAGATTAAAAAATATTGTTGTATAACTATATTGTCGAATAACTCGAAAACTATGCAAATCCAGGAAGATTATAGCCTCTCATTTTAATGGTAATGAAATTGTCTATAAAATAAAAAAAAATACATCATTTGATTCGGACCAGAATTAGGAAAAATGGTTTTATATTTATTTATTCTGCACTAAGACAAAATCGGGGTGATTAAATCACTGTTACATCATAGTAAAAACATAAAAACAATGATTTTTATTTTGGATCCTTATGTATTTTATAAATATTATACTTTATAAAGGATATTATTTAGAAAAAAGTTTTATTAAATATAAACTTATTGAAATACTCGATTTACTCTATTGAGAGGAAGTAATGCATATATATTTTCAACTAGTAAATACAATAATTTATATTAAATTGTCAATCATGATAATTTATCTGTATTAAAGCATTTATGGGTCAACAATCATTATTATAAAATTATAATTTTAATTAATTATATTATATTCATATTAGATTGACTATTATTATTAATTTAAATCAAGGCTTATTATTTAATAATCACGAAACCCTCTCATATTCTTTATTATTTGTATAATTTTTATTTTTATAATTGTTTTTTGTCTTTAATATTTATATTTCTTCAAAGCCAATGGTTGAGTCAATATCTTGAAGAATGGATTTATTTACCGCTAATGGAGAAAAAATAATATTTACCTTTAATTTTAAAATTAAATGTTGAATAGAGGATTCATTCACCAATATCCCAACCATTTGTGAAGATAGCAGTATAATATAACTTATTTTTTAATCATCATACCAGTCCTTATTCTAATTATATTAAATAAATAAAACAAAAAAAATGTCCTTACACATTACGGGTATATTGTGAAAAGATGGAATGATTTTGTTTCTTCTTTTTTTTTTTTTGTTTTGTAAGTTTTACACCACATATTATGCCATTGTACCAAACCTATTGTGTGAGATAGCTACCATGTAATTGCCGGAATTCGTTTAAATACGAAAAAATACCCTTTCGAAACTGGTTATGTGTCATATGCTTGAAGATATTAATTTAATGTTTCTGATCATAAGAACCGCAAACTTTTATTTACTTATTTTTTGTGTGTATTGAAAGGTATAGAAAGTGAGTGACGATCACATATTTTTGTCATCTGCTCTTTTCGATGATGTTTTTCAAAGCAAATATTAAAAAAAAAATCATATCTGACAAAGCAAAACTCTACCATCATATCATAACTAGACCGGAGTTTCCTCTGAGACAACCCAGAAAAAAAAATGGGCTCAGAAATTCTTACATTGAATAGACAATCTTAGCACTGGCACCAAATGAAAAAACGGTCTTGACAAACTTTATTTTACAAAACAAGAATTAATATTTGACTGATTGATTATTTTATTTAATATTTGATTTATTAGATGAATTGATTTGGAACTATTGGTAGTACTGTTCCTTAATCGACGATTAATTTAGGATCCCAATTGTTTTTAAACTAATGACCTTATAAGAAATGTATTTTCACAATTTGATGAAATATTCGCAATTTTTCTAGAACAGTCTGATGACCTGAAGGCGATCTGTATATAGGGGACATAAAATAGTTAAATTATTTTTTTTTATTCAGATATAATAGTTTTATTAACAATAATACACCCTGCCACGATTAATTACAATATGCATTAACTTTTTAAATATTTATTCATACCATTTATATAAAGATTAAACTAAAGAAAGAGGAAAAAATAAAAATAAATAAGAATATTTGTAAAAAAAAATAATACAAATAAATAAGTTTCAAATATGATATTTATAAAAATAATTAAATCGATATAATATGATAACAGAATAATAAATAAACAAGATAAAGAAAAGAAAATTTAAGTAAAAATAACAGAAATACATGTAACACACAAGAGTTAAACTGTAACAAAATCTATACATCCATACTAACAGTAAAGCTTTTTATTTTGGAATAGAACAAAATTTTAATTGGTTGGGATTCTCACACTCAGCATAGTCGACCTTTCTTTCTCTTTCAATCAAAAACTTAATTTTGAAGCAAAAACACTCCCAGTTAATTTTGACTTCTTTTTTTAATAAACAAATATTTTAAAAAAAAATTATATCTGACAAAGCCAATCTTCACCATCATATCATAACTAGACCCCAGTTTCCTCTGAAACAACCTACAAAAAAAAAAAAATGGGCTCAAAAATTCTTACATTAAATAGACAATCTTAGCGCTGGCACCAAATGAAAAACTTCGGTCTTGACAGACTGTATTTTACAAAACAAGAACTGTCTTGCATAGAATCTAATAAACCCGTAATATGATATTTCGAATTAGAGGGGGAAGCTGTGCCGAGTAATTTATCTTCAAAATGAACGAGCTTTCTCATATCATAAAATATATTCTCCTAGCTCCATACTTTTAAATTTAAAACCTATTTTCCTAAGATATGGCTTGTGTTTAATAAGTTTATTTATATCCCTGTCACTGGGATAAAGAAAAATAGTATCATTATGCAGTGCTAATGTTAAAGGTACTTGTATTTACTCACGAATATATATTTGTGAGTCTTGATGATCAGTCAATAATAACAACAGTGATCCGAAGAAAGTATTTGCACAACTTGCCTTTTTTTATATGATAAATTTTTTTTAATAATTTATTTATTGTTATTTACAACTGTATACAAATATATACAACAAGTGAATTTGCTGTAGGTGACATGATACAAACATGTGGATAATCTACCCACTGATAGAACTCCAATAACATTTCTAGAGAAGATCTCGAAGCCATCTTCTTTTTAGACGCCTAGAAGGATTATTAGGTAATGAAGGAGAAGTTAGGTTAGAAACAAGTGGATTTGGGTGGTTGGGAAGTTTATCATGGAAGGAATGGTATCTGGTTCTGGCCAAATCGGCAACATATGGAACATTGAGGTCCTGATGGATGACTTGATTTGTGACAAAGTAAGGAGCATTAAGGATTTTACGAAGGATTTTGGACTGTAAGGATTGGATTCATATAATAAATTAAAATAATAACAAAATAGTATAAGGTTCCTTAGTAAAAAGTACAATTAAAACTTGTTGAAAAACAGTATAAATTTAATTAAAAATATTGATCATAATAAGAATTTAGTTAAACATAATATATACACAAGGAATAAATTATTTGCACACTGTTTGTTTACTTGCCCTTGTTTGTATGCTTGAGTATAATCCTGTCCTTTTCAGTATTATGAAATAATTCTATCTATTAAGTTGGTTTTAATTTAACCGAAAGTGCTAATTTTCTTTGTTTACGCCGGTTATTTACAGTTACGAATATTTCTTCAAACCTCTTAATTACATATCTGATGGTAGGAAAATTCTTACCTAATAAATCTGCTATTATGCGATACGATTTTCTTTGATTCCGAAATAATACAACTTTTTTACAAGTACCGGCACTTAGTTCACTTGTTTTTGGCATTAGGTTCGGTTAAATTAAAACCAACTTAATAGATAGAATTATTTCATAATACTGAAAAGGACAGGATTATACTCAAGCATACAAACAAGGGCAAATAAACTAACAGTATTAGTTGGTACTTTATTATGAAACAGGGCCCTGGTGTCTGTGTGAGCACTACAATAATTAGGAATATTTTAAATCTGAAGGAATTTATAGCAGGGTCCCAAGAAAGAAACCTTACATTAGTGAAACCAATCGCAAAAAAAGGCTTTTATGAGTTAGGGATTACAACAACAAGCCCATCAGTTTATGGGAAAATGTATTATTCTCTGATAAGAGTAAATTTAATTTATTTGGATCTGGCGCTTGAAAGACGATTTGGCAAAGGAAAAGTGAATAATTCAGGAAACAAAACGTCTCAGTTACTGTAAAACATGGATGGGAGAGTAATGGTTTGGGAATGCATGGCTTTTAATGATGTTTACATAACCTGCTAACCAGTGCAGCCAAATTAGGAATTCAGGATCGGTATATTTCTATGCATGATAATGATCCGAAACATAAAGCAATCAAAACTAAAGAGTAGTTAATATTTGGTATTCGCCAGCAACTTCATATACCTTCACAATCTCCTGGCTTAAACATAGTTGAAAATTTGTGGCATATTTTACATTAAAATGTTCCAAAACACCAAATGACCGGAAGACATCACCACAAGGATCTTTTACAGCAAAAATAGGAACAAATTAACACGGATTTAATTAAAAACCTCGTTCAATCGAGACGTTTACAAGTGATAATAGATGCCAGCGGACGTCATACAAAAAAATTAATTAAAAAAAAAAAATAAAACGCAAGGGGTATAAATACTTTTCTTTGTATTTTTTTTAATTTCAATTCAAATGAAAACTTAAAATTCAAATGAAAAACGTTTTTCATAAACAAAAAAAAAATTAAAGAATTTTTTCATGTGAATTTTATTTGCAGTTATCAAGTTATAATTATACTTTTTATTTTTGAAGTAATAGGTTTTTTTTTATTGCATAAATTCATAATTTAATAAAATAAACGTGGTGGGCAAATACTTCCTTTGGTCCACTGTATGTTTAGGTAACATTTTCATAGTCATACCCTATAATGAAACAGTTTTTTTAGAACAAATAATTTCTTCGACTAATTATTATAAAACTACATGTACATAGTATAATTTAAGATTAATAACTATTATAATGAAAACATTGCTTACAATCGTCTATTACAGTTTGTTCTACATTGCTGTGATCCAACTAACTCAAGGTTTGGGCCAGAGCAGTATCACAAAAGGAGGGTGTATCAACACTTGTACCTCTGTAGCAAAGAACCACAACAAACCATACCTATCTGCTGTTACCACACATTTTAGAAAAATGGCACTTAAATTGAAATTTGATACACCAAAAAACTTTAAGCGAAATTTAAAAGAAAAAATTACAAATTTAAATTCATGTTACTCTAATCTAACAAATCATAAATAACTACACTAAATATAAATAAACAAAAAAAAAAAAAAAAAAGAAATTACAGATGGACTGCCTGCTAGAAAAACGGTTACGTTTTGGAAAAACCAAAGTAATCTATGCCTCCATTTCAATCCTTTTTAGTTCTGGTACAAACCATGATCACAGCTATTTAGAAGAAACTGTAATAGACAATTGTTAGTAACGTATTTATTAAGTAATGATTTCATTGTAATAGTTGCTAATATTAAATTATACTATGTACATGTTGTTTTATAATAATTAGTTGAAGAAATGATTTGTTCTAAAAACCTTTTTTTCATTGTAGGGTATGACTATGAAAACGCCGTCTAAATATAAATGTTATAAATGATTGATCCTCAAGAACAAAAAAAATTCGAGAAAAAATGTATTTTTTTATCCAAATTTTTCTTTTGTTTTCATTAAAGATTTCAAGAAACTTATTTTTTTATCTTTAGTAAAATTCAATAACCTGGTGTTTTGTTCACTACCTCTTCAAATTCTCGTCTGATTTCTTCTTCAATTTTACCTCAACGCTATTTAAGCAAAATCATAATGTTTATTTTAAATTAATTTAATACAAAAATTTAAATATTTATTTGTCATCAACAAACGCAAAAAAATTAATTAAATATAAAAAAAAAATTAATTATTTAAATATAAACCAGTACCCTAGTAATATACATTGTACAAAAATAACTGAACTGCTTATAAGTAATTTAAAGAGGTCGCACTTAAGCTAAAAACGGAGCAGTTACTCAATAACTTAATACTACTCGGAAAGTTATTTATAGACTACGGTATAAAAACATTTATATTTGAAAATGCCGAAAAATCAAAATACTGAAATTTCACATATATATTGAATATGTATAAAATGAAGATTTATAAACTTTTATTAAATAAATTCATTTGGAATTATTGGTGGTTCTGTTCCTTAATAGACGATTGATTAATTTTATAGTTAATTTAGGACCCCAATTGTTTTTTTTAAATTAATGATGTTATAAGAAATGTATTTTCTCAATTAATTATTTTCCTTCCCACTTTTTTCCAGAACAATCTGATAACCTGTAGGCGATCTGGCATAAGGGACATAAAAGAGTTAAATTAGTTTTTCTTTTATTCAGATATAATAGTTTTTATTAACAATAATAATACATCTGCCACGATTAATTGCAATATGTACTAAATTTCTAAATATTTATTCAAACCAATTATATAAAGATTAAACTAAAGAAAGAAGGGAAAAAAATGAGAATATTTGTAAAAATACAAATAAATAAGTTTCAGATATGATATTTATAAAAAAAAAAAAATTGAATCGATATAATATGATAACAGAATAATAAATACACAAGATAAAGAAAAGAAAATTTAAGTAAAAATAAAAGAAATAAATTTAAGTGGTTGGGATTTTTCCACTTAGCTCCAACTCTCCCCGATAAACAAATATTATTATTAAAAATTGGCTTTATTTTTAGATTTGTTTTGTATCACAATTTTATTGAAAAAAAAAATACATACTTTTTTTTAATAGACGAGTTATTGTTTTAAATTAAAAAACCATTGTCTCGTTTTTATTTTGGTAGAACCTTTACAAATAAATCCGTCCAGGCCCCAAATGAGCCATATTCCACTGACATTATGTAAACTAACAAAAACAAATATAGCAACATCTCAAACAATGAAGTATTTGATAATACTTAAGGTAGCAGGTGAATAAAATTGTCCATAAAACTAATTATTCTCATATCATGAGAACCAGTACATTCAAAACCTCTTGCATTAAAGTGAAAACACTTCCAATTAAATTAGATTTTTTTTGGACTTATTTAAAAAGAAATATATTTTTTTAAATTTTATTAAGCTATTATTAATTTTAAAATTGCTGTTTTTTTTTTTCCTTTTGGTAAAGGATCCAAAATAAATCCACCCCGGGCCGGAGCCGGTTGGTGTTCCATATTTGGTGTGCATAATATTAAAAACATGATGGCTGAACTTATTTAACTAATAATATGATACAACGTGACACCCTAATAATGAGTAATGAACCTCCACAATACTTCAGGTAGTTGGTGAATAAAAAAATAATACCTTCTAGTGCCTGAAATCTATTTATCGTATCACGAAAACCACTCTTTTAATATTGTAACAAAGTGATTGAATAAAAATTTGTTTAAAAATATAGTGAGACTCTATAAAAATGTTCAAAACCATAGCAACATTGTGTTTGCCATGGTAAACGGTAAAACTAATAGCTTTCATAACATGCAACTAGAAAGCATTTGTTTGCTCTATTGCCCTCACCCAGCAAAATCTCGCCTTATTTTATGGTATATTGATTGTTAAACTAATTTAAGATTTTCCTATATTGCTAATATTCCCCTATAATATAAAGTTTCTTTGTGTGTTACAGAATGTCCACCATCTGAAGAGGACGACGTAACGGAGAGGTTCGCATGCCCTACCCCAGACAGGATGGGCAGATACCGTTGTATTGACGACCACGTTCTATGCGATGGATTCATTGACTGCCCATCAGGTGAAGACGAAGATAGACAAGCCTGCATGTTCTACAAGACGGTAATTAGTATAAAATATAAGTTATTCATATTATTAATGTCATTATCATTCTTAAAACTCAAAAGAGGACATTTCAATAAATTCATCAGAAGTTTTGACAAGTGCAACCAAAGGTGAACTATGTAACTTGTATTATTCTATTTGAATGAAAATTTCAAGCACTAAAACATGACAGTAGGACCACCACAATAAATAAATGGTAATGAAATTAATTTGATAAAAAGAATCGTATAAAAAATGTGTACGTGATTTTGATTCAATGATGAAAATAAAAAATAAATTACAGAAAGTTTTGGAGATGTATGGGATCTCGAAACGTTATCTAAATATATATATATAATAAGTTATAAACATATGTTTAAAAAGAATCATGTTTCGCAATGACACTCATATTAGTAATATTGAAAAATGTTTGTGTACTACGATATTCCAAGAGCCCAATTTTTATTACTTCAACGAAAACTGTATACATTTAAGAACCAAAATGGATGACTACCAACCATGGTATGGGAAAATAAAAAATGGTGGCTGTTCAAGAAGATCCAAAAAAAATCATTATTGATCTCTTTCAGTTAAGAAAAAATTGTACATTATTTTCTTTTAGGAAAAGGTTTAATTTTTATCAAGAGTACAAAAGGGGGACAGGAAATGTCAATTAATAACAAATAAATATTATTGGAGTAAATTCTAAAAATTCACTCATTTTATATTCGAAGCTCCATATTCTTAAAACTACCCACAACAATAAAAAAAACTTCATTGCACATTATTTAAAGTAGTGTAATTTATTTTAAATATGAGCTCTAATTTTATTAAACGTTTTGAAGAAACGGCCCCTTTTTATTCCCCTAGTCTTGAGAGTCATCAATTTCGACCAATAATACATATTTTTCACTAAAATAATAAAAATTCAAGTATGCAATAAAAAAACGTTAATAATCATAAAACACGGCTGCTATTATTTTTATGTGAAATAATAAAAACCTTAAATGTTTTATTATCCTTCGACAGAAATTGATTTAATTAAATCTACGGAGTCCGTGAAATTAGACAAAGCTCTTTGCTAAATAATATGTTTTATGCTTTGAATGAATAAGGGATTTTAATTGAATAAACTAGGGGTGTGTGTCCCCGGTCCATTCATGTAAAAGCGCCTTTATTTCATTCAGGGTTGTTATTCAAAGGTAATTCATCCTTTACAAAGGCTCTCTTGAAGGGATTTTATTCACAAATAGTTCTTCAAAGGTCGATCAACCATCAATAAACAGAGTTTAGTTCTTATCAGTTTGATCAATCAACGCAATAGAGTACATTTAACTTATGATGAATAGGTATATATTTTGAAAATTGTAATAAAACTGAAACACGACAGTACAAAATAATTATTTATTCAATCATATTTATCATCGTTTATGAAATAATCATTAAAAACAAAAACAGTCAATCTCAGAGTAGCATTGGAAGAGAGGGAGATATTAATCAAAATTTAATTAATAAACAGCTCATGATTAATTAAAATGGCCTTTAAAATTAAATGTTATACGAGGAGGATATTCTAAAAAGGATAAATATTTTTTTTATAAATACAAAATTTTGTTTATTTTCGATAAGATTCTCATCAATTTAAAGGTGGGATATTAGTTTATTTGTCTGCTCAATCGCTATATCAATCGAAGCAGTTTTGAAGAGGTTGCTGTTTTTATTTTTTTTTTTTTTTGTTTTTTGTTCCCAGTATACCAGTTACCCATTACATCCTTTAAGAGAGGCTGAATAAATGGCATGTAAAGACCTTTCGCGGATATTGTGGTCTCAGTACTTAATAATAAGTAATAAATAATAAATAATTTGTGTTTCATTATGGGGATATTATAGGAGTATGTAAAAGTCAGAACTGTAAAAGTCAAGTCAGTAAAATTTTACCAAGTACACACTACCAAACAGTTTGTTCTTGAAGCAGAATACAAGTGAACTTATACTCCCAGAGACAGCAATAGCCGTGAAACATAATTAAATGGCCTAAGAACACGGTGGTAAACAGGTGTGACATGAGATATAATAATTCTGTCTTCAAAAATACATTAAACAAAGCGGTAACTGAAGATAAATAGACAAATGATCAAATTTCAAAATGCTGTAAATACTGCAAGTAATAAACAGAATTTATCAATTGTAAAAAACTAGGTAATCTTAATTTCGAGGCTATCATGTTTAATAAGATAAAAAAAAAATTGTAGGTTATTGTGTCAGTACAAAAGACGTCGTTAACAATTTCTTTGCCAAACAATCACATTAACACTGACGATATTAATTGAAAAAATGTAAATTTTGAATAATAAAGAATCTAATGATCCTTTTATCTGTAAACCATATGTCCAAATGAGACCAAGTAAGCACGTGTGCGAATTTAACTTTCACCTAAACTAAATTTTAGAAAATGTTGACAAAAGTTTTGATCGTTCTTTTAAAACCCATCGGAGGAAATCCAAAGGAAAACGAAATTATAATAAAGCACCAAATTCGCTAACGATGAAAATATTAATTTAATTTAATAATAATAAATCTGACGACACATGTATACTTTCTGTAAACAAC
>NW_027106157.1:280912-290407 GCF_000696795.3 Halyomorpha halys | reverse complement strand
CCAAGATTTTCAAGTGTATATGAAACATACTACATATTTACCTGGTGTATTATTTTGTACAGTTGTAAATTACAATAAATAAATAATATTAAAAAAAATTTAATAAATTATTCTTAAATCTATAACAGAGCCAAAGATGAGCAAAGAAAATCTATGTACATAGAAAAAATCAAACAAATGGTTACAAATTTCCGACTATTATCTGTATATAATATCCTCCCTGATAATCCTCCGAGGCGTCTGAAAAGGAGATCGCCACGGGACCTTCTAATTTAAATTAATGGTTGAAGTACCACCAATGGGTGGTTTCTTCCCAAGATTTTCAAGTGTAAATGAAACAGTCCACAGATTTACTTATTGTATTTATTATTTATACAGTTGTAAATTACATTAAATAAATACATTTTAAAAAACTATTTTATTCAAATCTCTCGGATCGCGATTCATTGCTGGAGGAGACTATAATGCCAAACGACAACGATGGGGATGTCGTACATCTAATACCCTTGGAAATATCCTTTCTAGTGTCACTACCTCCAATAGTTATTCTATCCTCTCGCCTATGAGTCCTACTTACTGGCCTATATCTATCAAGAAACGTCCCGATATCCTTTATATATTTATTACCTCCCAAATGTCCTGTTCCCGGACCAATATCGAATCTATAGATGACCTTTCCTCAGACCACAATCCAGTTATCCTTTTCTTAAATTCGAACTTCGTTCCTAAGCCCTCTCCTCCCTCAATGATTAAAGGACGATTTAACTGGGACAAATTTCATGATGATTTAGAAAACAAACTAGACTTTCACTTAAAAAAATTCTACTTAAGACTAAACATGACATTGACGAAGCCATAGAAAACTTTATAGAATCTTTAAGATTTTGCATATACAACAACACAACTATCAGTAAAACTAATAATACCATATATACTAACTTGCCACGCCATATTCGCATCTTATTAAACGAAAAACGCAGAGCAAGAGCGAAGTGGCACAGGACTAGATACCCAACAGATAAAACATATTATACTAAATTGACAAACAAACTTAAAACAGAACTTAAAATATTCAAAGCGCAAAATTTAACTAACTTAACTGAAAACCTCACGACTACTAACGAATCTTTATGGACGACTACTAAGAAGCTTCTCAACTTCAAGAATTTTAATCACCCACTTCTTACTGAATCTCAAACGTAGACAAAATCAGACGAAGAAAAATCTCAAATATTCGATCAGCATCTTTCTAAAACCTTTGAGCCACACCCTGACATAGCTCAATTCAACCAATCATAAACACATTGAAGAAGAATTGAATACTCCACTCCAAATGACCCTGCCACCTAAAGCTTTTCATCCATCAGAGATATCCAACATCATCCAGAAGCTACCAGCCCGCAAAGCTCCTGGTTATGACCTAATTACATCCCATAATCTAAAACATCTTCCTCGAAAATTTGTTATATTCCTCACCTACATCTATAATGCTGTCCTCAGATCCACATATTTTCCTGCCCCATGGAAATTATCCATAATCAAAATGATTCCCAAACCTCGTAAGCCGCCAGAACACCCATCCTCTTACCGTCCTATCTCTCTGTTACCTATCATGGAAAAAAGCATTGAGAAACTTATCTTAAAACGCCTGTACCCCATCCTAGATTCCAACCACATAATCCCAGATCACCAGTTTGGATTCCGAACATCCCACTCCACTATCCAGCAATGCCATCGTTTGGTTGATGTAGTCTCGTCTTCATTGGAGCGCGGAATGTACTCCTCAGGAGTCTTTCTTGATGTAGAACAGGCTTTTGATCGAGTCTGGCACCCAGGACTGCTATACAAGATCCGTAAATTCCTACCCCCTACATATTATCTCATTATCCGTTCTTATCTCACAGACAGTTTATTTCAAGTAAACCACAACAGCGCTTATTCATCCGTTTCCTCAGTCTACTGGTGTACCTGAGGGTAGTATCCTTGGTCCTATCCTTTATACAGTTTTTACAGCTGAGATCCCAACCCATCCTAACACTATTCTCACCACGTATGCCGATGACACATGCCTATTGTCAGTGAATAATGATCCTTCCATTGTATCCCAAACCCTCCAACCACACCGCCACCCTTGAAGAATGGTGCCAAAATTGAAGGATTAAAATAAATTCCAACAAATCCCACTAAATCATAATTACTTATCGTCGTAAACCTTCGTCTTGCCCCACAGGATCTTTTAACACTACCCCACTTATTCCTGTTGAACAAATCCGTTACTTAGGACTAAATCTGGACAAACGACTGACATGGAATCCTCATACATGACTGAAAAGACAGGAAACTGCTCGTCGATTCCGACTATTACAATATTTACTAGACAAACGGTCCAAACTTCCAATCCATTACAAAAGACTGATCTACATCACTGTTATAAGGCCTCTCTGGACATACGGAGTTGAGCTATGGGGCTCCACCATCGAATTCAATCCTTACAGTCCAATATCCTTCGTAAAATCCTAAATGATCCTAACTTTGTCACAATCAAATCATCCATCAGGACCTCAATGTCCCATATGTAGCCGATTTGGCCAGAACCAGATACCAATCCTTCCATGATAAACTTACCAACCACCCAAACCAACCCGTATACAGTAGTAAATAACAATAAATAAATTATTAAAAAAAAAACCTCTTAAATTTTCCTCGATCCAATAGTTTATTAGGATACGATTTCCTAGACTTCTTTTTATTAATTTATTTTTATTAGATTAATGACCGTTAAGATCATGTTCAAAAATTCTAACCTAAACGTGCTCCATCTAGCGGATTTGTTCATTTTTAATTTTCTACTTATTTATCTTTCCCATCTAAGGTAAAAATTTTATTTTTTTTTATTATCTAATTCTATATTTATATCAACATTAATTTATTTTGTATTACAATACATATATAGGCTTATATTATTGCTTACTATTAACTATCATTCAGATAATGTTTTAATTATTAAAAACTTAATTAGTTATATATATAATCATGATATTTATATAAATAAGCAGAAGCAAAAAAGAACAAAAAACAAAATTCATTAAATTAAAGTGTCACTTTATTAAATTTTGAATCGAGTTTCTGTCATTCAGTTTTTCTTGATTCCTTTTCTTAGTCTATTATTCCCAGAATTCTTAGCCTCTTCTTCCGATGTTACTCTTAGTTCATCTTCTCTTCATTTCTATACTTCTCACATCTGAGTACTATGTGGTGTAGATCCTATAAAGCTCTTCAAATTCGAAATTTCTATCTCCTTTAATTTTTATCAGGTTTAGGTACTTCTTCGTACCTCCGTGAATTGTTCTAAGGTTTACTAATTTTACCATGTTGTTTCGACTAAATCCTAGATTCGGGCGAAACTAAGCTACAAGCTGACTAATAATAATCCCTTCCTTTTGTTTGAGATTCCTAATCACAGCAATCTTGTCATTCCTTTATCGCTTCTTTCTTTAGGAATTTTAAGTGATCCAGCTTAGGGAGTTAAGGGTTCTCCTTTGGCAGTTTGCCTTACGCCTGCTCTGTCAGCCCTCTTGTTTACAGACAAATTAATGTGACTAGGTACTCAATGAATTTCGTAGCTGTTGGTACAGTATTAGACAAATTATTTAATTTTATAGGAGTGTTTTTGACAAGTACCTACACAGGTTTTAAGTAATAGTTTTTTTGTATGTATGTGTTTTTTTTATTCATCAAAATTAATTAGCATTAATTTTGGTAACTTCTAAAATAGCATAATCTATATCACATCATTACCGTATAAATATATTGCAATTTTAAGAAAATTCTATAGTATTATTTTATTTTAGATCCACATTTCTAACCCTACAATTCCGGATAATTTTAGTGAATTAAGTATTACTCAGTTAAGTATTATTATTTTATTTATTTATATTTATATTGTATTTATTTAGGTACATTATTTACATAAATAAATACACAATAAAACATTATGTATTATTTATAAAGTCATGTAAGACATAATTTTGTTTCTGTGGATTACTTTTAATAATTTGCACGAGGAGGCTGAGTTTGTATTGATAACTATGTTGGAGTTTCTATATGTACATCGGTAGTAATGAATAGCTTTAAGAATTGTGAAAATTTCGGAAATAAGAATAATAAATTTAGCGGGTATCTTTTTTAGCAATGCTCTTTTCCTTTTGGTTCCTATATAATTTAGGCATACTACTTTGCATCTCTGGGTTCCTTATGATTTTGATGAATATTTCAAAAACTACAGCTAATATTCCATATTATATCTGCAATATGCCATGTTATGTGAGAGAATGTCTAAAACCTTGCACTGTGCTACCATGGTTTAATTCACGGCGTGAAAATTATAGCCAGTAAAGGATCACGTTTCCCTGTCTAGACTGTTCTCAATTAGTTCGGAGGAGTACCTTTATCTCTTACAATGAATACCGCTCCATTACAATGGGGAATACATTCACGAAATTTAATAAAGCAGAACTCAATTAGTACGGTTTAATGATCAATCTCAATCTAAGCTCAACCAGCATAAACTTAAGGTTAATTATATTTTATTTCATTCATTTATATTATATTGACTTGAAAGTATATTTTTATTGGTTTATAATTTACAATGTAAATACGAAAATTATTCGGGATTTAGAGTTAGAAATATGGATCTAAAGTAAAAGATTAATGCACCCTTCCTGGTGATTTCTGACATACGAGGAGGTTATCTGCAGGTGACCAACCTATTCTAACCACGGTGGGGTTTCAAGTTTGTCATTTTGTGGGACCACTACTGGATAAAAAAAAAGTCAACGCCTCAGACCTCATTCGAATCGGCGCCGCCAGCAGATCTCAAATTGGTAAGAACTGGGTCTAACCATCTGAGCTACGGACAGCACTAAAAAAAAGTACTGTTGATTTTATTAAAATTTAAATTTCTTTAAAATACGGAAATGATGCTATTTTAAAAGTTACCAAAATTAATCCATATTAATTTGTATGTATAAACAAACACGCACATATAAATAAACGATTATTTAGATCCTATGTACTTGTACTAGTGGAGTACAAAACACTTATAAGAAATAAAATAATTTGTTTAAAACATGTAATATCTAAAATAATCTTCAACTATAGATCATTCATGCCAGCATCAATATATGTATTGAGATATCTCTTTCTATGGGTCTCCAGAAACGAACATTCGAGCATCAAGTGCTTCAAACCATTAGAGTAATAGTATTAAGCATAGCAGTTGTATGTATTAGGGATACGGAGGCCATTTTGAAATATATGCCATATTAAACCTTTGCTCGCCTAGGGAACGATACATTTTTTACCATCGTCTGTTTTTAACAGCTTTACACTAAAATTCATTCAAAATAATCTATCCTATTACTTCTAATTCAACTTCCAATTTTCCTCTATTACTGTATTTTTAAAAAAATCAAATACTAAACAATATCTGAACATACTTCATATACAACACCAATCCATAAAACGGAATTTAAAAATATGTATGTAGTTAGAAATATAAATAAATATAAAACAGTACTTTGAAGGTGAAGAGCGCTATGTCTTGTCCGTTAATAACAATTTAACAATTTATAATTTGTCATTAATCAAAATGCTTACTGCATACGTCATGAATCATATATGTATGTATACATTATTTACATAACCGCATCTACATGAAGAAATGAACGTCAGACCCAACGTTGGATGGGATATTCAAAAGACTAATTATTGGCATTTGTAGCTCTTAGTTGGATAAATAGTTACCCGATACCAACAACGGAAGGTGTTCGTAACATCTAGTTACGGTGACTTGACCAACAACAAACAAGACAGTGAAGAAGTTTGGTCTTTATTTTTTATTTTATTTTCACTTTTAAATAAGGCAAAATAGGTTTATTATTCTCGTTTTGTCTGAGTATGAGACTGAAACATCAAATTGAAAAGGACATACCTCTTTAGCTTTATTTAAAATTAAAAAAATAAAGATCTAACTTCTCCACAGATTTGTTACTTGCCGGTAAATCTTTAATTCTATAATGACATAAGCAACAACAACATGTTTCAAACACCTTCCGTTGTTAGACACAACGGATTTTGTTTAAGTGCTACCAATGCCAAGTACCAATAATTCCTCTTATGAATATTCCATCCAAAGTTGGGTTCGACGTTCATTGCTTCCTCATTCCTCGAGTACTGGTTATTTATAACTTTATTTATATCAATTTATGTAAACAGTAAGTATTTTAATTAATGAGAAAAATTTGTTTACATTTCCTTAGAGAATTCTTATTCGGTTTCTCCATGAATTTTTTGATTAATTTTTAAAAGTTGGTAAATGTTCGTTCACACCTGTATGATGAGCAGGTGCAGAAAAAATGCAAGTTTTTCCAAAGATTTAGAATTTTCAATCACAGTTTGCATATTTTTGAAGCATCAATTGCATTTTTTCTTATAAAAACAATTAAATTAGCAAGGCATTTAGATTTAGATTTTTATAAACCCTATTAGCCAAATTAATTTTTACATGTAATAGAATATCTAAGAAATGCCACAATTTTTTACAGTGGTTGAACTTCCCTAAATTTCCACACAAAAGATTCAATAATATTTAAAATTGTTTTTTTTTTTAAATATATCATTTCCCAGAAGAACTAGTAGCCGCGGACCGTTACATGTGTTTTCACTTACCATATAACGACGACAACTATTATACACTTTAACCAATGACTGTGACAGTTTCTTTGGTCGATTTACAGTGCCACAGCTATCACCAGCGCTAGATGTACTATCAACTAGAAGACCGGACTAAGTGCTACAGTACGGCCGAGATACTTAAAGAGCCATTTTTATTTAAATATGTTCAATCATTTTATCAAAAAATATCGTAAAACTAAAATTCTATTATAACATTTATCTGTTGGTTTACAAATAAAAATTGTAAAATAATTGTCATTTTGAAAATAATTTCTTCAGACCATGCTGGTAAAGGTAATATTAAGCGGGTACAATTGGGGCTGAAGACTCGTGTCCCAGACAAGTAGGAGATGATTTGCATTCTTTAAAAAGAATACTAAAATAATTCAGGTTGAAATAATTGAACAGTTATTTCCACCTGAATTAATTTAGTATTATGTAGCACACCTGTTATGTTAAGGAAATATGAACTGGTATATTTCACCTTCAAGGTAGAGATAATCATAAATAGTTCAAATATTAATTATAGTTATAAAATATTAATGGAAGTATCACATCGTTAATCTATTTCTGAGTAAATATCTTCTATAGTGAACTCTATAACTGAATTCATTCCGCATGATAGCCATCTAATAATCGAGTAATTGAAACACCCACATTATTGATGACTTTGTTCAACCACGTTTAGGAACGGACTAACAGCAAATTATTTTAATCTGATGTGGGATGAACGTATCAATTGATTATAGCTTGACGATCGATTCAGATAAAAACAATGAGCATGAAAATTGGTAAGTACTTGTTAGGTGGTATCGATTATATCGTTACCATCTATCATGTAGTAAATCATAAAATATAGTTGTAGTAGGTTTAAAGTTCATGCTATAAATTTCATAAAATTACATGATAGTCTAGCATTAACGTGATATGAATATATATTTTTTGAAATTCACACCTTTCAAAATTAAATATTGATATTTAGAAAAGGTGGCCTGTTTAATTGACAGATTAACTACGATCTCATCAAACAGGAAATTTTGCCTTAAAAAGTTTTGAAATCACTGACGCAATGTTTTTCTTTAATTTCGACGGGGACAGCAGTTCTTTGGTTAGCCCAAGCACAGTCTGTTGGCTGCAAACATTAGAGAATCGAGGCACAAGAGTATTAATTTGATCCTTTTTTGTTTTATTATTATTATTATCATCCTAATCCGTTTAATTTCAGACAAATTTCATTCCCTTTAGAAAAGTATCGGAAGACATGTTAAAAAATTCATAATAAAAGATTGTTAATGAATGAAATAACTTTTATAAGAAAAAGTATATAAATTGTATCCAAACTCTCTAGAGCACACCATTCATGATTCAACCATTTTTCTGAAAAAAATGTCAACAAAATATGACTACGGGATGTGATTTCTTGATTAAAAATGTAAGGAAAGAACTTAACTCAAATCAAATCAATAAAGTAATATCTATAAACAAATTAAAAACAAAACAATCGGTTCATACTAAAATCTATAGAATCAACTCCATTATTTCCATAAAAAAATTATCTATAAAGAATATTAAAAAAATCAAATTTGTGTCAAATTGAACATGTATTCGAAATATAGGTGTGGAAAGGAAAATAAGTTTGCAAAAGTTAATGCATCCGTATGCAAAAGTTCAGGAACCATCATGATACAAAATTACATGCAAGATCGCTAAATATCTAATCAAATTTTTTAAATTACAATTTAGGAGGTAAATAAATTGATTTCTAGTTGTTTGGACAAAATTTCATATTCAGATGCATACCCTTACGAAGATAAGTGTCATAAACTGATTTTTAGTACGTTACACTAGCTTTAATTCGAGTACAAGCAGACATCAGTAAATCTAAAATTTCTGAGATATACTTTTTCATAAATCCAAAAATTTTGTTCGAACAACAATAAGTCAACATTTTATAAATTTCATGAATATATCATGAAAAATACTATTCCTACGAAGGTAAAGGTCATAAACTTCTTTATAGTCCATTCAACTAGCTTTAATTTAAGTGCTAATAGACATCTGTATTTCGAATGGTTCCTGAGATATATACTAAATAAATTCGCTAACTATTGATTTTTCAGTGCATTTTTTTTAATGTGGTTTTTTGAAAAACTATATCTCCATAACTATTGAACGTAAATAACTCTATTAGGGCTCAGATTTCAGCCCTTTAATTTATTATACTTTAAATAATGTTTTATTTGGCATTTAAGTGGTGTAGGTGGTTTTAAAGATACGGAGCTCCGAAAGAAAAAATAATTTTTTTTTAACGTTTCGAAACAGTTGCCATTTTTTATTCCCCCAAACGATATTAATATATGCTTATATTGATAAGCAGCCTCATCAATTTTGACAAGCAATTAAACAGTGTTTATTGAATCTTTCAAACATTGGGGTGAAATAACTGACTTTTTTCCACCGGGCTCTTTTAGTAATAGGTAAACTGTCAAAAATTTATTCAGTGTGAGGTATAATTTGTATGTCATCTTGAATACGTTTGCGCCATGATATGGGTTGAAAATGACTATCTGACAAATTAGTAAGAAAAACAGTTTTTAGTGAATGTTGATAAATATTGAATGTCCATAAATATTACGTAAAAGATAAAAAGCTGAACATCAATTATTTTTTTAACAAATAAGACCAAAATCAACAATAGACAAAGATTAGATACTTTATTAATACAATATAAAATAATAATAAACCACACAATATGTATAT
>NW_027106157.1:279662-280781 GCF_000696795.3 Halyomorpha halys | reverse complement strand
TATGAAACATTGATACATTAGCTAAACATATTTTTTTGTTAATAAGTATACCCCACATTATGTCTAATTACCTAATTAGTCAATATTCACATTAAAACCAAAATTAAAATTCATTTATCACAGTCACTATTTGTTAAAAATTTTATCACAACAATGCTTGTAACCTTCCTCAACTCAGTTCAAGCATTCAAAATATTTATTAAAACACCATTTTTGTTAATTTTCCTCTTTAATTCATTAGTGAAATTCCCATTAAGGCTAATTATAATTATCCACATTCAATTTATCCTATATTTTTCATAAATTAATTTTACTTAATATCTCTGCATAGTGTTGGTTCAAATTTCTTGTATCTGTTTTGAAATTCATTGTATAGTTAATATTTTCAGATATGTAAATGGATTCAAGTATTTTCCTTTTGAATGTATTATTTTCATTATGTAAAATCATTGCATATTAAAAATCAAAATTATGCTGGTTTTTGGTTGCATGCTGTACTAGTGCCGTTTATTTGGATTCCTCTCCTTGTATTTCAAATCATTATTGTGTTGATAAATTCTGTCACCCTATAATTTGTCTCACCTTTGTATATAGCTGGACAATGTAGACAGGGAATTTTATATATTAATCCCGATTGATTCCTTGTATCAATTTTGTCCTTTAATATACTATAATAATTTTTGATTTTATTGTTGGGCCTATGACTCAAAGAATACTCATCAACATCATAATCCTTAAATGATTTCTTAATATCTTCAGATAATCCTTTAATATAATTGAATCCATAGTTTTTTTTTATTTTTTACTTTATTATTTACTATTTCGTTTCCTGTTTTATTTTTTTTTTTATTTTTAAGGTTAATTTCCCAAATCTTGTAAATTAATTGTTTTGGTAAAAATTTTCTAGGAACATATTAATTATCTTATTTTTTATTACATGTAATCTACTATCGTCCGTTATTCTAATAGCTTTTTTAATATAATTATTTATTACATTATATTTCATGTGATAAGGGTGACTGGGCATCAATTTATTTTTTTTAACAAATAAGACCAAAATCAACAATTGACAAAGATCAGATACATTATTAATACAATATAAAATAACAATAAACCACA
>NW_027106157.1:268572-279612 GCF_000696795.3 Halyomorpha halys | reverse complement strand
CTCAAAATCATGGGTCCAGTAATATTTAACACTATATCCAAAATTATTGATAGATTCAAGCAGTAAAGATTTAATTATTATATATATATAAATAGAGAGAGAGAGAGAAATGCTTTATTTTATAAGCAGTACTGCCTATATACGTTTGGCAGCTTAAGACTTATAATGATACCACAAAAAAAAGTACTCTCCTATTTTCATGATCATTGTACTTATATTCGTAGAATATATTGCAGCCCAGCGGTAATGTGGTCCAACTGTATTTAGTGCAATTAACTTTTGTTCATGGCATCATAAACATCCAGTTACAATGGCGTACTCTGGATCAAAACTAGGGCTGAGAAGCTATGGTCGTTCAAGTTGAGCCATTTCAGCACAGAAAAGGCGAATGAAACCAAAAGTTTAAGACAAGTTTGTATATATATTTATAGCAGTGCTTGATTAGCTATTACATTTTTTTTTAATCAATTAATAATTATTTTTTTCACTTATGTGGGGCAGCTGCCACTCACTGTGAGTGCCCAATTCTATACTTTCAATGTCAATATACGTTTAGAGCAGATATGAAGATTATTGATATATTTTTCATTTTTTTCGGAATTCGATAGCCCTTGCCAGGGCAAGGTTAAGTAAACATATCGCTGCTTTACCAAAATAGTGGAACATGAAAAAAAATTCAAAAAAGTTTTAGTTTTATATTTAAATGGACGTTTTGCCAATATATTACAGTAGACAGGGGTTTCTTCTTAGGCTGCACTGATGTATAATATTACTGATAAACATTGTCCAATAATAATATTATGACAATAAAGATCAGATGTCAGATAATTTAATAACAAAAAAAATTAAATTCTTTTTAATGTTGAATTAATCTTGAATGAAATATTCTGTAACTAATCTTGCCTTATGCAATTGTTAACAAAAATGGATCAATAAAACTTATAAATAAAATAGCGTTATACACGTTTTAATCTTTTTTTCCGTAATCTACTTAAGAATCAAGTAAATTTCCTTATATTATCTTGAAACCATGATTTATGTTTTTATTAAGAACCTAATTTTTTTGAAACGGTTATAATTCAAAGTGTTTTTTTTTACTCAAGACGAAAACAAAAAAAGAAAAACATGGAAACTTAGCAGACATAAACGATATATGTTTTTAGAGTAACAACCGCAGGCGAAGTTGAAGCAAACAAGGGGAGAGCTATTCGTCGCAAGATCCCAGACATTCAAGGGTTCTAATATATTCCAAAAGTTTATTCAACACTTTGCCACTTCTATAAGTATATCACCTTTTGGAAAATAAAAGTCTACGGTCAATAAAACCGTCGGGAGACAAGGATTTTAGTCGAAGAAAACAAAACAATAGGAAGAAAGGAGAACCTTTCTTGAAAAACAATCGAGATGTATAGGAAGAGGGGTAAAACCGTTTCACAGTGGGATGAAACCTCTAATAAGCTGTTAAAAACAATTTTTAAAACTTTTTTTCAAGACAAATAAACACTTTTTTTTCACAATATCTCTATCACCAACACTAATTTTCCTAAAATAAGGATAAAGAAATTTGGAAATCGGTGATGAATTAATAAAGTGTAATGATTTAATTTAAAATTTAGCGCACTTGCTCAGCCTCCACTGGGTCACTACCAGTGATGCGGCGAGAGGGATGCGCCGGGATCTTTTGAGCTATGCTCTACCCCTCACCTCACAGTGGGGAATAGAGTGGGCTCAGTGATCCTAAGGTCGATTGTGTAATAATATATATAAGAGTGTAAATGTGACTAGAGATTATATTCTTTTATCATTATATTTTTTTTCATACACATAGTTTGATTATGTTCATTTTGTTTATCCTTCAGTTCGTAAATATTTTAAGAGAGATTTTTTTTTTCATTCATTTATTAATTTGTATTCTTATTTTATTTCATTTTAGTATGAATGGGATCATTCCTCACTATTACCTATTGCCCACAACTGTGTGGCAGATTGTAATATCAATCAATAAATAAAAAGAATTTAAAAAAAAAAATTAAATTATGTATAACATGCATTCACTCCTGTGACATTTTTATAAATGCACATAAATACCGGAAAGAAAACAACAAATTATGAATAAATTGTGAACATTTACTGTATTTATTTTTTTTTAAATTAACAAGAATTACAGTGCTTGTACCGATGATCCTACTGGACGGAAACAAATGGAAGCCTATAAAAGGCCACTAGTTGAAAAATATCAATAAGGCCATAAAATTTATTTACAAGTTAAAGATCAAAATCATAAAATTTTAAATCGATAAAGAACCTTTTCAATAAGGACTCCAATGCCGATTTCCAACTGTATAATCCCGATATGAAATATTATTGTTTCTATCATAACCGAAATGATAACCCATAAACCTGGGATTGATTAGAAGAGGGAAAGAGGGGAATAGTAGCTATAAAAATTCCAATAAAGTTGGTCGTCTGGTTTCGATGAAACGCAATAAACTCCTTCTAGAAAGTTCTTAAATAAAAGATATAAAATAGACTTTCGTCTTGTCCAATATTGATGGCTGACGATACAAGTAACCAAGACACCAGTCTTAATCTCAAACAAAACAACCTTTGAGCTTCAAATATATAAAATATGCAAAAACAAAAAAAGATTCATTGCTTCGTCACATAAAATATAAATTTAGGAATGGTCAACGTCAAGTTTAAATGAATATATCAATAATTAAAAATTGAAAATAAACGGTTTATAATCTTTGCACTTTCTTGAGACTGGTTAATATTGTTTAAATAAATAAAATTTTAATGGTCTAAAATGGGTAAAATCCATTTTAGTCTCAAAACACTTTTTATTCCTTCATAAGTCTGATGTTTCGGACAATTCGGCCATCCTCAAGAACAATCTATCACAAACTGCTTTTTTTACACATATGATCTTTAACAATTCCAAAAAAATAACTATTAATAAATTATCATACCTTAATACAATTTTAAAACCACATCAGTTAAAAAACAACTTTATGCAGGCTATTCTGCTCATGTCATTTATATCAGTTCACAAATCACCCTATGAAACATTAGGGAATTATAAAATTTTGTTAATAAGCAATTCTTAGATTATATCTAATTAAACTAGTCAATTGTTCACATTAAACTAAAAATTAAAACTTTGTATATATATATCACAAACAACTTATTTTAAAATTTAATCCTGTTGGCATAATTATAGAATTATATCAACAGGATCAAATGTTATAGAATTATTGTAGAATAATAAATTATTATAGAATAACAATATTAAAACTATTATAGAAAAGATCTGATAGCAACAAGAGTGAATAAATCAAAGTAATTCTAAAAGAAAATAATAGTATTTTTTTTTTTTTACATATGTATTTATTCAGGCTATTAAATAAGCAATTTTCGACGAGAATAGTGAATGAACTTTGAAAAGGATTTTGAAGTGAAAAAATATCGCAACACCTTTGATCTCCGCTTTGTGTATCAGTCACACACAAAAACCTAAAATTAAAAAAAAAAATTATGTTTTTTTTCTTTATTATCCTAAAGTACGACGGCCACTGGTATATTTTCACTGTGACGTTTTCATTTAAAATACTTTGATTTAAACCTACCTTGGAGTAAACTAATCGATTTATTTTTAAATTATTTTCTAGACTAAATCCACGACAAGAAAAACACAACTGCATACACAATATAAATACGGCTTCAAAAGTAAAAATAAGTCACGGGTTAAATAAATTAATTAATTGCTTAATTGTTTAAAAATAATAAATTAATAAAACTAATATTTAATAGTTTTTTTAAATATATTTTGGTAATCCATGACCGATCATTAATCATTATACATATATCATTTTTTATATCCGATTATAATGCAGCCTCAATAATAGTAAAATACGCTGATAGTAATTAAACTGGAAGTAAATAAATATTTGAGTATGGCTTTAATTCACTTTTATAGACGTTATATTATTATAATCCAATATGTATGTAACTTTGACTTACACAGTTTTTAATAAATGATAAATGATAAATTAAAATGAAACTTAAACGAAATGATATATGTAAGTAGGCCAACAAAAAAACATGTTAATTACGCAACGGAATTATTAAGTTAAAGTGACAGAAAACGCATGAAGGCATTATCAGTTTTTAATATAATAATATAGTGTAAAATTGCTTGATACTTATTTTGTTTCGTTTGTTGTACGACTTCCATCGTACAATCCAATAAAATCTTTTCTTTTTTTTAAATCTCATAATATGTTTTAAATATAAAAATAAAGGACTGATAATCAAAACAACGTTATTTTAAGAAATAGTTTTTAAATTATTATAATA
Organism: Halyomorpha halys; assembly: GCF_000696795.3. NCBI lineage: Eukaryota > Metazoa > Arthropoda > Insecta > Hemiptera > Pentatomidae > Halyomorpha > Halyomorpha halys. The sequence goes on along the minus strand of NW_027106157.1, from coordinate 275,253 downwards.
ATTTAAAATTAAATTACTAAAATATTACCTAATTTAATTGATGAAAAATACTAAGCTAGAACTTGAACTTGCAGTGAGAAATTCCAGGTTCCATATCGGTACTAGATAAGAAGAAGTTAAGTTCTCTGGGGTCGCCGTAATAGTTACCATTAGGTATATAACGATCGGTAGCTACTATCAGAAGCAGCATAGCTCATCGCCTGCGTGAGAAGGGTGCAAACTGTACTACTTACAAATTGAATAACATCTCTGAGTAACTGGTCTTGCGAGATGACTGTAACCAGGGAAAGTACGCTTTCCCAGAACCAGGCTAGGTATAGGGAGAATTATTCAATAAGGGTTTCCGACCTATTATATCTCATGGACACTATACCCATAATATTTCTAAAATTCTCAATATCTATTATAAATATGAAGCTTTCAGTCGTAAAACATGGTAACTGAACTTTTGGACATAAAGGGATTTTTTAATGCTGACTTAACGCATTGTTAAAAGAACCCTAAGGAGATTTCTTTTTTCCTTAAGAGAATGATGTTGATGATAAGTTATGGTAAATGACTCTTGTTTGAACGTAATACATCGTAATTAACAAACATTTTAACATTGTAAAAGTTTTCATTATGTCTCAAATATTGAAAAAACCTGATAGGCGCATAGTCGTTTCACCAAAATATAGTACTTTATCAGTGCTAAAGCTCAAAATAAATTGACAGAGCATCTGAAAATCCTATAAGAAGTCAAGTCTTTGACACTAAATACTAAAGAAAACTCAAGTAATATCACTGTAAGTGGAATATCATGATAATAAGCCGATAATGGCAAATTTATTTGCCCATGTGTCCATCTGGTGCAAACACAAGCTGTTGTCATGACAACTTCACACATGTTGATTACACTAACTTTTTAATAAGTGTGAAATAATTTTATTTATACAAAATAAAATAATAAATATGAACAACTTTGAGTATTTGTGTATCTTCAGCAGATTTTATAGTTAAAATAAAAACCTCAAAAAAATTGTAAACTCAATTCATGAAAAAATAACGTTATGTTACTAAATTAAATTTTCAAATTAAAAAAAAATTCAAATTTAAATACATTTTCAAAAAATAAATACAGAGGTTTTTCATGTTTCATATAAAATTGACTGAAGTAGATAATATGAATTTTGCGATTAGACTCTCCAATTTAGGGTTACAATTTTGAAGATTATTTATTGCCTTTAAAAAATACAGATTATTTCTATCTGCTTTGTTACTAAGTTCCACGCTGTAAGGAACAGGATTAATTTGTTTTTGTCTTATTCTCCTTGTCTTAGTCTGAGGGGACGGTTCATTTTATGTCAAGTTTATAAACGCTTAAACTGGTTTCTGAAAGGTTCGGGGATGTCTAATATATATGTGCGGAGGAAGGCAGGATGAAAGAGTGGGTTAAGGAGGTGCTTGCGATAGTTGATCAAAGTTAAGGATGGTCGATTGTGGTCAGGACTTGGATTAGAAACTCCCCGATATGATGGAACATTCAGAAGCCACACTCCCTCCTCTTCCCGTCCTCCAGGACTGGCTACGGGAGGCAACTCCGTACGACCGGGCTTAGGAGTTATATCCTTCGTATACTTGGTGAAGGGAATCACGTTGTGGTGTTCTGGTACAATAGCCACCCGGCGGTTTGGTCCATGAGCAGTACTCTCCGGGGAAAGAAATATAAAAAATTCTGACTCCGAACAGCACCGTACATCTATACTGTCCTTGAACCTAAAGGAACCGTAAGGAGAATCACGCGGCCAATATAGTCTATGGTGTAAATTAAGTCATTAAGAATCCAATAACACACTCATAAAAATATCACGATAAATTTGAAAAGTTTGAAATCGTGTTCTGATCTAAAACATAATAAAAAGAATCCTTTCTTTAAATTTCTAATTAAATACTTTTTTAATTATAAGACCAATAATATTCGTTAATTTCAGAACTCAAATCATTGACCTAAATCTCACAAGAAAATACTCAATTCTAACTTTTCATTTCCAATAATTACTCAGCAGGAAAAAACTGTTTTATGATAGTGAGAAAAAGGCACATGAGATAAGCCGAGAAATGTAGTTGAGCTTTGATGATACATATTTACAGTAAGGAACCATGACAGGAGCTCGTAAAAGGTCAGACCCATTAGAATTTTGATGACATGTTGCCACGACTTTTACCACCTCAATTTACATGGTTCTTTTCCACACCCTTAAAAATTGAATTTCATTTGGCCAATTTATTTTTTTCAATCCTGAACTTGTTCCTTTTTTTTTTGTAATTAATAAAGGAGTATTGAAGAATGAGGAATAATCCGATAATTTTTTTTTGTTACTTGAATTAGAAAAAGCTTTCCTTAGTAAAATAAGAGATTACTGATGGGATTATTTAGTGGAAAAGGGATAATAAAGTAAAGTAAAGAAAACAGAGAAGATTACTCACTCAATCCTGTCAACTTATTTTTTATTGATTTATGACCCTCGTTGATTAAAATATACGTTATTCAGGCGCCTGTCAGATAACTCAAAAAACACTGAAGTCTTTATGATTACTTTTATTGTAAAATAAAATGTAACATCAAGATTTGAAACATACATTCCGCAAACTAGGAAACATTTAGCTTAGTGCACAGTTACTTCATACCTTAACTAAAGTCCAATGAACGACGAATCTTCTGGTACATACATATATAGACTAGGTGGGGAGCATTATACTGGAAGATGAAAAATTCGTCCAATTATATTTGTGCAGGTAGGAGACGGGATAAGAGATAACCACCTATGTATAAAAATAAATAAATCTATATCTATCAGAAGAGGGAGAAGTATTGTAATAAGAGCCGATGAGAAGGTAAGTGGGCAGTTTTTCAACTGACCGGTAGATTCTATGATATATAAGTTGAACAGAATGCCGACCCCGAGAATGTACAGCAGTACTCAGTATAGGTGTCGTTATATTTTCCGATCAAGGAAACCTTTCTAACAAAAAAGAATAATGTTCAGTGATTAACTACCACGATTGGTAATACTTGGTCGACCATAGAGTCAGCACATATGGACATAGGAATAAACAAATGCGCCTAAAAAATACTAATTATCATAACTTTCTTCCAGCAGCGGCTTTTCTCCAAAACTACTGGACCGATTTTTTTCGGTATATGCCTCTAAAATCCTTGGAACACGCCATCAAAATCTATCTTTTTGCTTCAAAATAGCGGCAATATAAAGTTTCATTCCATTTATGAAGGTATAAGGGCAATATAAAGAGTTTTGAAATCGCATTTCCAAAATCTTAAGATCTAAACGAAAATTGAATATAATGGAAGGCGCGACCTAATTGAAAAAACACCCCACTATGGGACTATTGTGAAAGACAGACTCTTGTAAAAATTTCATTACATTATAGATAGAGTTTTATAACAAAATCTGAGTCTAATGCTCCATTACAAAAACAATAAGTATATAAAAGGACTTCAAAAAACTACTTACACACCAATATTTTTTTGGCACTAATAGAGTCAAACTTATGACACAATGTTACAATGTAAACATAGAGTTAATTCAATTTAATTTCGTTGTCAATGTTCAATATATTTTGGATGTTTTGTAGATAGGAAAATTATGGATGGCTTTAAGATACATTGTTTATTTTCTTTAATGTTTGGACAATGTAGGAGGATGCAGTACAAACCATTACTGAAAAGGCTTTTGCAGAATGCACAGAGTTCGTTTGCCTTGAAAGTGAGGGTTTAGCTTCCATGTTGTAGTGCTAAGTGCTCCGGATTTCTTACTCTTAGTTGGCTGATGCACCTTAAGTTTTTAAATGTTAGCCTAAATGGTGAATATGTTTCAGGTTTAAGTAGGTTGAAACTTCAAAGTGATCGGTATGTGGGGTTACTGTTTAAGTTCTTTATTTATATGAGTTGAGAAGTTACGGTTCAGGATAATAGTTTATACTACCTCCATCATAATTGTTCTATTAAATTATCCTAAAGTAATATCCTCCCATTTGTTCCAAAATCTCTTTATAATAATGTTAATCAAACCTTTTTATTGTTTTAGACAAAGGCGCACTTGGACATCCTGGCTGATGCCCTGTTAAGGTGGGCGAGAGGACGCTAGCCCAACCTCATAACCTACATCAACTTGTATATACGTCATTCAGACGAACAATTTCGTGCAATTTGTAATATATATATTATATACTGAGAATGATGGAAGTTCGTACCGTTTACATATATACAGCATCATGCCTGTATATGTGTGTACGGATGAGAAAATTAGACATACTTATAGTTGTGGCCGGCAACACAGCCTCACCTCCAGCGGGAGAGAGGGATTGTCAAAGAAAACCGACTGAGACTTGATTAAATAAATAATATCTGTATGTAAAATAAAAATAAACATAAAAAAAAAAATTAAAAGAAAGAAAAAAGGAAAAAAAAAAAGAAGAATGTAAAATAAGAAAATTGAAATTATTTTGTTAATTATTTTTGTTATTTACTTCTGTTATAGTTGTGTTGTTGATTAACTGTGAACTGATATGAACATTGTATAAGATGCGGCGGTGACCGAGGAGGAGGGGAGCGCAGGGGGGCAGAGGAACACCCCCCTGAGCCGCCGGCCCCACCCCTGCCTGCATGCACTCTGCCCCCCTCGCTTGAGTAGTAGTAGTTGCGCGTGGCCAGGGGGCCCAGGGGGAGAGGGGGGACCCGGGCCGACCTGTCGGCGCTGAGCCACCGGGCCCCCCCGCCCCAGCTCAGGCCTAAGAGTTCTCTCTCCGCTGCCCCCCTGCCGCCCCTCTGTCCTCCTCACCCACCCCTTCTCACAATCGAGCATAATGGTTCCTATTATCTACATCCTTAGTCTTTATATTATTTTAGTTGAATTGTTTGTTACATAGTTGTATAAGTTATATAAATATATCATATATTTAATCATTCATTATCATTGCATATATTTGTATCGGTGTGAATCTTTGTTGTTTTTAGATTTCCAATTATAATAGAAAATATGACAAAAAAAAAATTAAAATAAAAATAGTTGTGGAAAAGTTACGAAGAGGTCGAGAAGGATGCGATACCGTCTCTCCCTATATCTTCCTCATATTTTAACATTCCAATAACTTTGCCTTTTCATTACATGACCCATTCATTCCCCTTCACAAACAGACACACTCGAATGTTTTTTCCTCCTTCAAGCACTGAATATTTTCTGTAAATTTATATATATTATATGATATGCACATACACCAATAACAAAGTGAACTTTATTTCAAATGATGAATGTTTTGTAATAAATTGAAGTTTGAAATATTTATATATATTTAGGTAAAAAAAAATAAATACAAGTGGATATGTATGTCGGTGTTTTGAGTATTGGTTTATTTAGAGCACTGAAAGATATAAAGTTTTTTTGATATACTATTTTGATTGCATAAAGTGCACTGTGAACACAATTGTGATATAAGGTCTGATACATTCCTGCCAACATGTTGTCTAATAATATGAATATATATAAATATATATGATATATAAATAGATTTTATTGCACGTATTGCAGCACTTTATTGTTTATTTGTTAGTACTATTCTTATTTATTTTTGAAATGAGATATAATTGAATCGAAATAAAGCAAATTGGTTTATGACCTTGATCACTTGAATGTTTTCTTTTATGTGTTATGCCTTTGACTTGTTTTTCTATTCATCTACTATCACTTTATTTTTAGTTATTATATATTTAGTTTATGCATTTAGTTCGTTGCTCGTTGAACTACTTCACTGGTTTTTTTTTTTTTCTAATTCACACTTCTTTTACAATTTTACTTCTTTTCTTATGTATGTCTGTATGTCTGTCTGTCTGCCCGAATAGATAATAAGATAATAGCAAACAGACCTTATTCCTGTTTCCCATCCTACAAACAGTAAATATATTGGAAATATGCCTTAGAAAATTTATATACTTTTTTTTTTTTTATAAAAGGTGATTTTGTCTGTTCCTTTAATCCTCCTAAATGTTTCACTATACAACTTCGATATCAGTAATCACAGCATAATAGTACTGATTAAAAAGGATAACGAACTTATTAATAATAGATGTTAAACATATCATAAATTATAAATTTTATGCTTAATATAATTACAATTATACTATAAATGGAAGAAAGGTGTTTTATGAGAAACATATCATAAGGTTAGGGCAGCAATTTACCGCATTATTTTTTTAAGTCGTTTATCGTCCAATTTTATCAATTATCAGAGATACTTTTACTACAATAAAAAAAATTACTAATGTAAAACTCAATGGTAATCCCTTCAGCAGTGTTCTGTGGCGTCCACAACTACTGACTTAATTTTACAATCATTGATTAAGAAAAGTTTTAAAAAAATTTAGACTATTTAAAATTTAATGCAATCTGTTATGATATAGATGTTATTTATTCATTAGAAACCAGTGTTTTCTTCTTAAAGTTAACATGGTTGTGTTAATCTTATATCAAAGTTAAGTACAACTATTACAGATAAAATATAAGAAGAAGGAGCTATGTAATATATATGTATATTTATGATATAATTACTATTATTATATTATGTGATTATATCATTGTACTGTGTCGATACATATCATACATATAAGTATTCATTAAAAATATATAT
>NW_027106157.1:262133-268452 GCF_000696795.3 Halyomorpha halys | reverse complement strand
GAATAGTGAAATAGATTATATGCTTAGGTTTTTGATCAGATTCCTCATTTCCATCCTGAATCCCTTAAGATATATGAAACAATATTTATAAAATTTATATTATATTATTCGAACAGAACTAATTTCTTATTGTGTAATAAAGAATTAAACATTTTAAAAAATGTCTTCAAAGTTTTGTATATTTTATTTAAGATAACATTAAAGTAACATAATATTTTTTAAAACTTAATAATGAAGCTATTTTATACCCTATGATGGGTAACTACTTGTATATATTTGTAGTATTACACTAAGACATAGATAAGTTTAAAACTTACGGAAGAAGTGTAGTTAGGTACTTAGGAAACCACTTCCCATAAATAAATATTTTATTTAAAAATTATTCTGTTTATAAATAATTTATTTCTCATTTAATCTTTTTCAGTATTTTCCTTAATTTTTTTTTTTTACTCTGTTTAGTTATTTGTTTTTTTCGTAATATTATATACATAATGTTTCCAACAATACGAAAGGAACAAGAGAGTTATGAAATACCATTGATCTCAAAGAAGCATGAAAAATTAACATTAAATAGTAAAACTTAAATGTTTAAAAACATTTTTAACATTTGTTAAATAATTTTACGAATTGGATTACAATATCACTGATTTACGAGACGAGATTGAATATTACTATAATATGACAGTTATTTTCATGTAAAGTATTATATACCTTGTGAATTTGATATAAGTACCTGCTAAAACATTGGCAAAGCCCTGGAGTAATTTCTGTTTCAATATAATTTCTTATTTAAAAATTAAATAGTGAAATTAGGCAATTTCTTGCCTTGTACTTATAAAAGTATAGTACGTCTTAAACGAGTTTTCCTGTAGGGGAATGGAGTTCGCGTACCCTCACCCTTGCTCCTTCCCTCCTCCCCGCCATAACATACTCCTACCGGAAACGGGAAAGTAGAAAGAAGAGTGTGGGTGGTTGGCGGGAGAACGTATGCCACTGCGTATCTCTCCCCGCCCTTTACCCAGAGGCAAACTCATCCTGTGTAGATGAAATGAAATGAAATGAAAAATGGTTTATCATTCTGGGACTAGGACCCTTTAGTACAATTATTAGGTAATTTTAATTCTACAACATATATTGGTCAAAAACAGTGTGGCCATACTTAATTATAAGTTATACTAAAATTGTATATAAATAATTTTAGATAAAGATTAAAAAAACAAAACATTAAAAAACTAACTCACTAAATACATAAAAACAAAACAAAAAGGTAGTTACATCTGTAATATTATAATATCAGATTAGATTGGTGAAGTAAAAGGTAATTAAATATAGGGGTTTTAAACGAGGGAAGGGTACATGACGTATAATAGAGGGAAAGGATTTTCAGTGATAATCAGCTCGGGTAAAAAATTATTTATCTAACGCAGCTGTTCGGTGAGGTGGAGGGTAGATGCCAGATAAATGGGACCTGGTAGTACGGAATTGGATTGGGAATTTGAATTCCAGGTTCTCTAGAATATAGGAGGAGTGATGAGTCCTAAATACTTGGAATAGAAAGGAAGCTAGAAAATACTAACATCGGGAGGAGGGATAGAGCCACTTCAGCTCGGCGCAATATTGGGTTATGTGCCTATCTCTGGTGATCCCGAAAATAAATCGTATTGCGCAATTCATAAGACGTTTAAGTTTAGATTCCAGATTACCTAAGAATCCACCATATACCAGGCCATATGGTAGCCATAGTCAAAGTGGGGGAAAACAAGGAGTTGACGGGTTTTAAGTGGAAGGAGATAACTGATTCTATTGAATTGCTTCAGGGAAGATATGGTCGACGGGAAAATTGGGCAATGTGTGGTTTCCAGGATAAAGTTTGATCAAAAATGACTCAATGATTTTTCACAGACGTATGGAATGAGATGGGATAGATTTACTATATTTGTATTTACAAAAGAAATGTAGGGAAGAATTATTTATTTTAAAATATAACATATACATTCAGAAAATTAAAAGAAAAAAGACAAAGTTATGAACTTATAAGGACTTTCAACTTTCTAATTCAATCAACAATCATCAACACATTATGAACAGATAAAGAGAAGATTAACACATGTACAATATCAAAAATTCAAGTTGGTCTAAAATGAAAGATACAATCACCTATAATATCTGTTACACAAGAGCATTCTTAAATTTATTACATAAATAAGTATTCTTTCCGTCATACTGCAATTATGAATATAATAGTTTTATATTTCTACATAATTTTTTAGATGCTATACAAATGGATAACTTTGCTTCTTAAGAAATAACAATGGTCTGATGTTATATGTTTCGTTTTGTGTGGTACACAAGTGGTAGTGAAAGTCGCTAAATAGCAGAGAGGAAAATAGTTTACCTTCCGACTGGTGGTTGCTAAGTTCAGCTGAAAAATCCTAGGTTTGTTTATTTTTATTTATCCTCTTGTTATTCTTCGCTAAACGACATTCCTCAAGTTTGTATGGTTTGATAGCTTCCTATCGATGTATAAAGGTAAGTGTGGAGTTGTTCGAATTCTGTCTGTGATTAAAAATCAAGTGTCAGTTTTACTTAGTACTTTATATCTGTAACATCTTTTTTAGTCAAAATTTCTGAAAACCTGTCCTCATTTTAGCTTTAAACTAAAAAACTAAGGCACACATCTGTCAAACTGGGCAAAAAAAAAAAAAAAATAGAGTGCTTTACAACGTCATAAGTTACGAATTTTAAATAAGCATTGAGAATAGCTATGATGATATGTTAAAGTAAAGATTGAAACAAAAATCATCTGCCTATCCGTTATGAACTGCAAAGAAAGGAGAGGATAAGAGTACGGCTTTGTTTATTGCACTATCTTTGTTTGGTAAGAGGAAAAGATTTCAAAAACCATCCAATTCTCCTGCCAATCAATTGAACCAGATAATACATGTTCCTACGTCTAAAAACTTTTAATTCGAGTTCAGACTGGTAGCTAACGTGTCTAGTCATGAGTTCTATCAAAATTAAATGCCGTAATTGGTGTGAGTGCTTGAGGGGTTGGGGACTGGACGAGGTTCAAAAAAATATTCAGCGAGTGGATGGAAAATGAATACGATATGTTTTCAACATACCAGACCAGGAATCCACAGGATGTGTTGGGAGACCAAGTAAAGACTCTGATGATTGTGGTGAAAGAAGCAAAAGGAATGAAATACACAGCCTTCAAGCATCGTACCAACCAGCTTGATTAACGCTGCTACGAGCGACACACCACGCTAAACCCGAAGCTTTGTCTGCCGGTCAGAAATTAGCTATATTGATAGCTAATTAGAGCTATAGACAATATATCAGTAGGAGTCAATTCGACAAGCGCTATAAGACCTTGGGTGCCCTGTACATGCAAGTTATAAAAAAATTAATCCTCTCAAAGAAGCAGTGCTATCCTAAAAAAAATGCCAATTAATGAAACATCCGCAATAGTCCCTTTGCAGAATTTGATTGACCATACTGTCAAAGGAATCCTGGAAACAAAATTTTCAGAAGAAATATAAAAAATAAATAATGATGAATTAATATAGACAACGAAATGGGGGATTCGACGGTGCCTCAGGCCAAAGTGAATTTGCCCCAAAATATTCGATCAACAATAACGAAATAAGTGACCCGAATTTATTAATGACGTAAATAATTCCTCTGAAGCTCACAATCACAATTGATGTTGATCTAAATGGATCGATTAGGGAAATTGGCCGATTTTCCTCAACAAGACATTGCAGGGCCCTTGAGAGATACAGTTTCCCGAAAGAGACACTTGATTTGGGGCGAGCTGAAAAAAAAAAAAAAAAAAAAAGGATTGAAGAATAAATAGAGCTTTTGAAAGTTGGAAGCTACCGAAGTGGTGATCGGCATTGTCATCCGTATTCGACACATTCTGGTAATGACAAGGTTGGACGCCTTGGTAGCCCAAGCCATCACAAATACGAAGTTGCGAGTGCCTGCTACATATGCAGTACTTTACCTTCAGAAATGAACAACTTGGCCAAAATCCAATAAAAACCTCTTAATGTGAATGCTCTCGAATTTGGTTTCTCTCCATTACACGCCAGAATAAAATGTATAGAATAAATCCTTTACATTTCCAACAACAAAAATTTTGAAAAATGGAGGACAACAAATACACGCGAGTCATGGACAAAAATGAAAAGGAACATATTCAATTAGAATGTATTGAAAAATTCAGCATCAAAGTAGACTTCGTTAAGCATGGTTACGGATCTTCAAATAATAGCAATACTGCCACACGTTTTTTCAATTATTGCAAGATCGCAAGTGAAATAACGGGAGTCGACAAAACTCTAATCCACCGGATCGCTACCATACTGAAAGTCATAAATAGAAATCAATGATCGACCCAGAAAAATTTTAGCTCTTCTCAAAAGAAACATCAGAGTATTCATGGCTACATGCCATCCACAGTGCATAAGATTTTGTTGCATGATGCTGAAATAGTGTAGAAGTCTAATCTCCCAGTCGGAATATTCTCAGAAAGGCGCAAGAAAGTAGAAATAAGGATTAAAAGACATTCAGGATCAGAAACTCGCGGAAAATGTCTTGTATATCTAGCAACGAAAACATGTTCCACAAGCTACTGGAGACTTCCATCCTTTTATCCCGAACAAGAGACCCGAACCAGAGAAAAAGAACCTGGAAATCAGTGATGCAGCTAAGGAACTGTTAATCTAATTTCCTTGAATTTGAAATCGTAAGTGTCTTTTCAATTTGAACAACCTTTGACCTTAAATCCCTAGTTTTATTATTTCCGAAATTCTCCAGTCTTTTAAGCTTTCATGTATTTTAATGGTAAGCATTATTTAGTTTAAATATGCACTCGTTAAAAATACTCGTTGCAACTGTTTTTGATGAGGACAACCTGTCCCAAAAATTTCATAAATTTTTATCTTGTCAATAGACTTTTATTTCTTCATTAGTTCTTTAATTTTCTTCAAAATTACAAGAATAATATAGTGTACAAAATAAATGAGCAGTTTATGAATGATAATCAACATTCAATAAACAAGATACCAGAAGATTGTGTGTAAAATAAATGAGCAGTTTATGATTGACAGTCAAAATTCAATGAATAAGATACCAGAAGATTATGTGCAAAACAAATGAGCAGTTTATGAATGACAGTCAACATTCAATGAATAAGATTGTGTGCAAAATAAATGAGCAGTTTATGAATGACAGTCAACATTCGATGAATAAGGTACCAGAAGCTTGTGTGCAAAATCAATGGGCAGTTTATAAATGACAGTCAACATTCAATGAATAAGATTGTGTGCAAAATAAATGAGCTGTTTATGAATGACAGTCAACATTCGATGAATAAGTTACCAGAAGCTTGTGTGCAAAATCAATGGGCAGTTTATAAATGACAGTCAACATTCAATGAATAAGATTGTGTGCAAAATAAATGAGCTGTTTATGAATGATAGTCAACATTCAATAAAAAAGATACCAGAACATTGTGTGTAAAATAAATCAGCAGTTTATGAATGTCAGTCAACATTCGATGAATAAGAAACAAGAAGATTGTGTGCAGAATCAATAAGCAGTTTATGAATGACAGACAACATTCAGTAAATAAGATACCAGAAGATTGTGTCCAAAATAAATGCTGTAGAATCCTAAGTATTAACAAAAGACAAGTTATAGATCCTTGAACCTCTGCGGTATGGTTAATAGAGCAGAAGCAATTACTAATCATGCCAAGTCCAACAGGCCCTGAAGGCTGAGTAGAATGTTTATTTCACCGATGAGGCCGTTGTAGCTGAATAAGCTGAGATGGTTAGGGATGGATCACATCAGCAACCTCATATTTGCAGTGGTGCTGGTTCTATTCTGTCCTGTATGGGTTGACTTTTTTTTCAAGGCAGTCCTATGGAATGAAAACTCAACCCACCCACTCGAAATAATATTGGTTTGTTACCAATAGAAAGAAAACCTCTTCCTCTATGTCAGAAATGACCACTAGAGGGTTCCTGGTTAAAACAAAAGGGGATAAAAGTACAGCTAAGAAGATATGTGTCGTTCATATGTCTTTTTTTTTAAATATCATCAATCGGTCTGATGCCTTGTCTCCATCGATTGATACTCGTAACAATCCACATCCAAAATTTATGGAAGGTTTTTAATCATCTCAGTCATTAATTGAGGCATTCAATAAATCTCTAATATATTTTTTTTTAAATAATTTATTTATTGATATTTACAACTGTATACACATATATACAACAAGTAAATTTGCTGTAGGTGACATAGT
>NW_027106157.1:237718-262083 GCF_000696795.3 Halyomorpha halys | reverse complement strand
ATAAAAACATGTGGAGAATCTACCCATTGATAGAACTCCAAAAACATTTCTAGAGGAGAAGATCTCGAGACCATCTTTCTCTAATATTAAATAAATAATAGAAAATATCAGGTATTGATTATGAAATAGACTCTGTGGAAAAGTAGCAATTGGCATTTATGGAGTATTATAAGAGCTCTAACGAAAATCAATGATAATCAATACTAACAAAGGTAAGATTCTGCAAGTTGGAAGAAAGAAGGAGGATATCCGAATATACTGTAATGGAGATGAATTGGAAGTGTTGACAGACTTCACATACCTGGAAACGGTGATAGACGGATCTAGGAAGATAGAAAACTACAACATACGCAGAAATATACAATAGGATTAGCAAGGCAAATTCAGTCTACTACTAGATATGTAACACTGTCGTAGGGAAGAGAGAAGTGGGCAGAGATGTTAAGCTGCAGATCTTCAAAACAGTGTATCTGCCCATATTTTTATATGGAGCGGAGAGTTGGATAATAACAGACCGACAGGAGAGCAGAATCACCGCTGCCGAAATGAAATTTTTGCGAAGGACGGTTGAAAAACATGGAGGGACCGAGTTCGCTATAAAAAGATTCGGCACGAGTTGAAGATTGCCCCACTGAAAGAGATCCTGGAAGTACGACAGCAGAAGTGGTTCGGCCATGTTATCAGGATGGACTACCACAGACATCCTTTAAAGACGACTATAAGGACTATGTCCCAGATGGCTGAAGACCTAGGGACCGCCCTAGGATGTCATATCATGACTACATTGAGCGACTCTGTAGGGCGAAGGGAAAGGACATTCGACAGGCGAGGAACCTAGCGAGAAATAGGGAAGAGTGGAATTCCTGGCTGAATACTCCTCTACGCTTAGAGGCACTAAAGAGGAAAGCAAAAGAACAAGAAGAAGTTTATGAAATAATTAAGAGCATGGGAGTTTGAAGTCCCAGTGTGGTTACACATTTAAGGGGGAAAAAAAAAGATTTATGCTTGGAAGATTACTTTACATACTTCTTTTTGCAAAGTTTTATTTATTTAAACCATTAATTGCGCTAGTTTTCACAAAATAAAAATTTTGTTTTTCAGAAAAGGAGTAACAATCATTTTATTCACATTTTTTATATTTATATGTTCGTAACATCACACTAATTTCATCAATTGCTTTGGGATAGAGGTTTTTGAATTAACCATCTCAGTATTTAAAATTACGAACAGGGTACAATACTGTTCCGATTGACAGAATATAACAGCCATCACGTCCCTTATCAAATATGTAGTTCTTCTTTAATCCTTAAATATAAATAGAACTTTGGAAGTAAGAAATAATTATGATTTTTTTCTTATCCTCCAAAAGTTTTATTTTTTTTCACATACAACTTATAATACAAAATGTATAAACACAATTTTTTTACAATAAATATTTTTCTGCCCGAAGGCATTTTAAGGACTGGGGAGAAGTCTGTTGTGTGTGTGTGGGGGTAACACTGCGCTTTGCACTCTTTATCTATGTCCTTGAGTGTTTTATTTATTTATTTTTTTAATTTTAACATTTAAGAAATGTAATTATTTTAATTGATTGGAAGTATAGTATAAATCATATGCAACAAAAAAATAAATCAGAAAATATTGTGTATATACGGGTTAAAAATTGGTTTTGAAATATTGGTACACCTGCACCAATACAATACAATATTGGTTTATGTGTGAGAGTGTATAACGTATTATATGTGGAAAGGGGGTGGCAGCGTATTTGGCCTCTGCTCTAGGCAGCAAAAACCTACTCTATTCCACTGAATCTTAATTGTCTAATTGATTCATAAACATAATTTCATTGATGTGGTGAAACAGAGGAAATTTCAGAAGGTTCCAATTTAAGAGGATTGGATCCAACAACCAGTGACTAGTCGTTTTACATATCAAATTGGAGAAATCACATAATAATGTCCTAATAGCAAATTCGTTGCCTTATTTAACCGAAAGTTGTAAACTGTTCAACAAATAATACAAATGATATTTTATGCAAATTAAATGTTTGAACTTCAGCATTGGATGGGTATGTTTATTAAAGTTTATCAATCAAAGGTGATGACACTAATAGAAAAGTTTGTATTGTTGAGTTATGTGGATATTAAGCTGTTATGGCTAGAAAACTTTCATCTCATAGCATTTCCCAGCGTCTTATATCTATGTTAAAAGCACAAAAACTGTGGTTATAAATAAAAAGTAATCATCGTATTCTTTTCCTTCTAGAAATGTCAAATGGTTCAAAATTAGTACCACGGGATACGTAACATCTTCCAGAGTTTTTGCAGTTTCGAGCTACATAAGTGAAATCTTCAACTCCTACACTGCTGGTAACGAACTGAGTACATCATTTATACTTCTACAAAATTCAGAACATTTTCAAACAAGTCTACGCCTCTAAGAACTCAGCAATTCCTAAATCTCTAAGGTCAAAGGATTTACAAGTATATACATCAATCTCAAGTTGCTCAACGTCCTCTAACAATCACCTTTGCTTTCTGCCCTAAAGTATGGTCATTGGTCACAAAAGATCAAACAATGCCTAGTACCATACTAGTTAATTATTCTCATGTCTATTTTAATCTGTTATTTTCTATTAGGGATATATCCTATGATAAAGGGTCTACAGCAAATAGTATTTATCTAGAAATATCATCTAGAAGTACCCAATGAATGGTTAGAGACTGTTTACCCCAGGGCATGTTTCTGCATTACTCCAGGTACACAGATTGTATGTTTTAACGTTATTCAAAATTAGTGTGGAACGAGGATTTCCCACAAAACTTATTTGTTCAACATTAGATCATATAGGTAGAGAGCACAGGATTAGAGTAGATATGAAGCCATTGTACCAAAACTAAGGCTTACTGGGTTCTCGATTCTCCAGAATCGATTTTTATCCTCGAACCAATTTTAAATTAAAATAATTAAGTATTAAAAGAGAAGAAATAAAAGTTTGAAGATTTAAGAAAAAATCTCGAAACAAAATGGCTTCACTTTGTAACCTTCCGCATAATAAAAATTAGAATTTGGAAAATCAACCTTTTCAAACTTTCTTGTACTTTGTAAACAAGAATCGAGTCAATTCTCAGTGAATTTGTTCTAAATAAAGTTGAACGATTACCCCCTTCAGTGTTGTAGTGATTACTGAACTATCATTACTGTCTTTGTGTAAGTACTTACTTGTATTTTTTTCATTTGAGCTAGTAACATAAATATTAAAATTATCCTCTTTATCAGTTTCAATGTATTTTGTACTTGAAAATTATAAATAGTGTGTTTTATTTCGTAAGATGAGCTTGGAATAGATTACTGATTATATTAGCTCGTTAATATATTATATAATAACATTTTGTTTGACAGTAACTAATTAATTTAAAACACAACTTATGTTGAATATTTTTTTTATTTTTCTCCACCGTTTCGGCCCTTAGTCCTTAATGAAGGAGATCTCAGTTGGATGTATCCATGTTAAAAATTTTCCATAACGGACTATTAAGTACAAGTCGATGTATCTTAAACTATTCAACACATTAGGTTCATTTATAAATCACAGTTTCATTAAACAAAACCTATTTGAAAATATTAGGCTATGTTGAGTTGGAAAAAAAAAAGTTGTTTTCAGGAAGAAAGTCTGGGTGACGAATCAATAAAGGTACAAAACAGTAAAAAAGCACTGTTTAATGTTAACCAAGGTTTCGCCCCATTTTTCAGGGCTTCGTCATGGCTAAATGAAAACGAGATAGAAACATTGTTACATGTGACAAGAAAAGTAGAATGCATATACAAAAGGAGTAAACAATTATTAAAAAATAGGTAGATTAAGTTAAGAAAATATAAATTTGATGAATAGGTGAAAATTCTAGCACACCTGACTGTATTTATTATTAATTAGTTTCCAATTTGTCTATATTTATATTTTCTTAACTAAATTTGTCTCAAATTAACTAAATTTTTCGGGAAATTTTTTACTCCTTACCATTTACTGGTTATTATTATTATTTTTGACTACATTGTACCATGATCTATATTGTACCTTGGACTATCTTTCTACAATCAACTTCATATGGTCAGCTATTTTCTTCCAACAAAAAAAAAATAGTTGAAAGAATGGATCGAAATAAATTTCGTTTTGATTAATTCTAGTTTGTTTTTCATTAAATTTAGAAATTGTATTTATATCCAATGGCGCTGTAGCCTTGTTGATCTGTACCTCAATATCAACAGATTTCTCGCGCAATTTTTTTAGGAACTGTGAAATTTTATCAGAATAGGTAAAAATTAGTTTTCATTCAGAAATATTAACATTTTTTAATCATTAATAATTAGCTGCTTTTGAGATTTTTTACATAAACTTTACAAGATTAATTTTATATATTTTGTTAAAAACTAATTTACCTCCATTATGAGAAGAGAAAGACATTTAATGGATTATTCATTGCAAAACTTTCCTTTTTCCATTCCAATGTTAAAAGGCGGATAGATTAAGGACATATTTTTTTTTAAATAATTTTTCTATTTTACATTTAAATATAACAACACCCTTGTTATTACTTTCATAATTAAAAAAATAAATTGTTTTTAAAAATTTTATACTATATATTTTTTAGTCCGGGTGGGGGACAATATAATTTTCAAAATAGTAAAAAAAATATGGGACTATATTCCTCCAATCTACTTCATGCGGTGAACTATCTTCTTCCAAATATATTTTTTAGATCGAAATTTTTGATTGTGTGTATGAATTTGACCTGGTACACAAGGGATGAACTCCCTAAAACAATTTCTGGATTCACTACTGCTAAGGGTACCTATCTAAGAATTTTCCTTGGACCTCAGTACTTCTAGCGCCGGCACTGGATGAAGGGCCAGATCAACAAACTCGTTTTACATCAGGCGATATTTCAAAGACGAGTAACACAACCCAAATCTTCCATTGATAATGAACGTTTTAGAAGTATTATCTGACAAATATATTCATTTAGATTGTATTAAAAATTCATTTGCATGATGGATTAAAAATATTACTACAATGCAAAATCATATATAATTCCTCCAAAAACAACGTAGTATGTTCAAAATTCTACATAAAAGGTTATGAGACTGTGAAAAACTGCCACTCCATATCGATGCAGCACAAAATTAAAAAAAAACTCAATCCATGAAAGATAATATAATAGGTACTAAGATAATATAATAGGTACTAAGATAATATAATAGTTACTAAGATAATATGATAGTTACTATGATAATATAATAGGTACTAAGATAATATAATAGTTACTAAGATAATGTAATAGTTACTAAGATAATATAATAGGTACTAAGATAATATAATAGTTACTAAGATAATATAATAGGCACTAAGATAATATAATAGTTACTAAGATAATATAATAGGTACTCATAAAGATTATTTCAATGATTACTGTCAATCCAAACATAAATTAGACCTCAAGAAAACTAGTAGAGCAAGAAAGTATCGTGACGTCCCTTCCCCCTGAGAGAAGTTTTTTTTTGTACTTGTTTCTTCGACATTATCAATTGGGTATACGGAATTCACAAGTAGCGCCCTTAGTAAACAAATAACTGAATCCGCCACTGCACACAGATTAGAAACAACTTTCCTAATTTACTGAATTGCGATAATATTTCAATTAAGTCAACTGCCATTCATATGACAGACCTATGTCACGAGATCATATAATTTAGTGGTAGACAAACTGATTCATATCGATTTGATTCACACTGTCGTAGCTGTTATTGTCAATAGGTTTAGGCCTAAAGCATTTGCTTTCGATACTATATAATTTGGACAATCGCCTACTTCTCTTGAGAAAAACATACAACATCTACACTGATACACCAACTCTATTTGTGCAGTAAGAAATACAGTGTCTTCCCTGTCAATACTCAAAGAATATTAAACCGATATTAGAAGACCATATTCTGCTACTAAAAAAATGAAATTTCATTTGGTTCAACTTTGCTAAATTCTTCCATTCCTTTTTCTAGATTTTTATATGAACGGTCCTATAAATTTCCAATCTATTAAAGTAGAATAACTGACGCCTTAGAGCGGATCCCGAATTTTCATAACACGCATCGATGTGGAGAAAACTATGTATGAGATGTATTTGAGGTCTAGAGGAACGACTTCACAAAACTCCACTACTTTCTTATTATTATGTTACTTTGAAACCATTAATTTCAGCAGAATTGCAGTTCGCCTTAAATTTAGGACAATGAAACAATTTTGGAAAAAAAAATGTATAAATTCATATTCCAAGTATTTTTTTCCTAAAGAAAAACGATGTTATTACTCTCCGAACACTAGTACTTAGTGTATCTTCTCTGCTTTTTAAAACTGAAGTTTATTGGATTTCCAAGCACCTTAAATCCAACGTTAACAAGAATTGCATATTGCATGTAATCTTTACTGTTAGTTCCTGAAACGAATTACGCCTTCAGGGACTAAACCTTATGATCAACGATCATTGTGGATTATTCGGAAGCAAAAACACTAAACACATTAACGGACTTTTTTATTACAACAACACATGTTACAATACCAGGAGGGAACATGGAGGTTACCCTAGGTCTCCAAGGGAAACCTAAAGGAAGTCACAACATTTACGATCTTGTTCCAATAAATAGAGAAATCAACCAGAGAACGCCTTAACACATGGTAAGTCAATTAGTTATTAAAATCATACACCCAAGCATGAACGACAAGATGAACTCTCCACATTAATTTTCGTTAATCGGTAACAAAAGAAGGATGATGGAGAATAATATACAACCATTTTCTATGGTGTTGATGAGACCATTATACCATTAATTTACTTAAGTACTTCTTTTTACATTTTTTTTAAATTTCGTAATTGAGGTATTTATTGCATTATTTTTTGACAACCCTAACAATGATAACTGGCTGTAAGAGAAACCCAGTCAAGAAGGTAACCACTCCCTAGGGGTTATTGTTGGAATAAGTTGAACTAAAAACTAAATTAAAACTTTTTATATCAATATAGCGATATCAATATTAAATCAGATTGAAAGCTATAAAATATACATGATAAATAATCGTGATTATTTAAGAAAAAAAAACAGCATATTTAATAAATGAAGAATTGTAAGTGGTACCTAAAAAATTGTTAACATGTATCTAGGTAGAGTACTAAAAAAATTGTTACATTAAGATATTCCTGCCATACAGGATCCTTTAATAATACTTAGTCCACTCGCATATAACTACATCCGGACAAATGACTAGCGTGGTATCCTCTGAGCTTCCAATTAATTAAAAAATAACTCATTTATATCACCATATTAAAAATAACTCATCACCATATTTAGACTAACGGAGTTGAACTTTAGGGCTCTACTAAATCATTGAATTCAATTTCGTTTTTAATATTACAATCCAAAATCCTTACTGTTTCTTTCTTTGTCACAAATTAAGTCATCCATCAAGTCCTCAATGCACCATATGTTGCATATTTAGCATGAACCAGATATCAATCCTTCTATGATAAACTCCCTAACCACCTAAGCCCACTTGTTTTTAAACTTGATTCATTTTCATTGCCTAATAATCCTCTTAGACGTCTGAAAAGAATAAGGTCTTGAGATCTTCTACTCTAACAATGTTGTTGGAGTTCTATCGTTGAGTAGATTCCCCACAGACTGTATCATGCCATTTCAATATAACTCTCATCAGATTTACTAGATGTATACATTTTTTTACACAGTTGTTAATATCTCCAAATGAATAAAATAAACGTTAAGCTAAGTAAAGTCCTTTAAAAAAAATACATACTGGCATTCGGAGACATCGCTGCAGCACGTCAAAAAAGTTTCCTTCACATATCAACTACAAGATAATTCATGCATCGTTACTAATAAATTACATCGAACACTAGCAGGGAAAAACCTGAACATTATTCACAATAGATATTTTTCAAATCAACTGAAACATCTTCAAATCTTATTTAACTACATTATCATCGAATATTTATATCACACATTAACCCGATTTTACGCTTAAGCATGGGTATACCATGCAAATGAGTTCTACACGTTCGATCATATTTTTTACGAAAAGTAATATTAATTGACTCTTATATAAGGTAATAATGTTATCATGAATAATTAATTTAATGGACTCATTTACGTATAAATTAAATAACTAATTACATAACTAGTGAATTACAGATAGATGGTAACAACGAAATGACATATTAGAAATTATGATAAACACCTCAAATACAACTTTAGGTTTTAATTAAGGTTCTATGTAAAAGGGAAAATATTTGCTTGGCAGAGTGCTCAAGTAGGCGGAGAGCGAAAACGACATTTACTTAAGTTTTCGAGGAATCCAGGATATGGGGCTAAGAATAGAAATAAAATTTACCTCCCTGACTTATAATATAAGCATCTTATTTACTTAGAAGAGTGAGTGGAAAATAAAATTCGAGTCAAGTAATGACATTTCAAAACTCAAATACAAAATAAGGAAGCAGAAGTCAAATTAAAAATGTTATGATGTCAGAAGAATGAATATATAAAGCAAAATTTACACTGCTTTCTTATACCGTCAATGAGTAATCTATATAAAACTAGATCTACTATTCTAATATAGGAAACAATATTAAGAACATTACTGCTGGAATGCTGCAAAAAAAATAATAATAATAAAAAAATACACAATCACTTCCAAGGATTCTAAGGATGGCAGTAGATGATTCTTGGTTAATAAAAAATAGTCGATAGCATTATATGAACTACAACTGAATCAATACATGAATTCATTAAGAAAGGTTTTCATGGCTTCATCTCCAAGACAAAAGCCCAGAATAATGCAAGCCATTCTGCTATGAACTAGATATTTATTATTATTATTTGTTTCATTTGTTTATCTTTCTTTTTTCTCATATTACTTTTTTTTCATTACATAATCCAGATATTTATATTATTAATTCTATTAATATTAGTAATGTTTTTGTTTGTCATTTGTTTAGTTTCTTTCATACTTCTATACATAATTATCATTATATTTTAAAGTATTTTATTTTATATACAAATAGTTGACCGTAAAACTTGAATATAAGATGGTCAGGATTACGGTTTGCCGACACTTTCCCGGGCTAAAAAGATACAAAAAATAACTATGATCATTACAATAATATGATATAGTAAATTAAGATAGGATAAATATTATGTAAAAATTAAGTGATAAGAAAACTATATATAAATAAAAGGAAGGAAAAAATAGTATTAATATAAAATAAACATGAATAAACAATGATAAGAATAAAAAAATACGTAACAATGGTAAGAATAAAAATTACACAAGACGTATATAAAACAAAAAAAACAACAGGAAAGTAGATGTGGGAACACAAAATTTAAACACAGTAATAGACGGAAAATGAAGAAGAAAGTTGAGATTAAATAAATGTTGTTGTTATCTCTTTTGTTCTATAGCCCTGATGAAGACCTGAAACTCAGGTCAAAACGTCGGCATAAAATAAATAAATATGGTTTTGTTTATTTATGTTGTTCTTTGCTGACCGCACCCCCCTACAAACTTCTCCAATCATTAATCTACGGTAAACTATCTAGACCTCATTAATTTTATTTATATTTATTCTTTCATGACCTTTATTTAATCTCAACTTTCTTCTTCATTTTCCGTCTATTTCTGTGTTTAAATTTTGTGTTCCCACATCTACTTTCCTGTTGTTTTTTTTGTTTTATATACGTCTTGTGTAATTTTTATTCTTACCATTGCTACGTATTTTTTTATTCTTATCATTGTTTATTCATGTTTATTTTATATTAATACTATTTTTTCCTTCCTTTTATTTATATATAGTTTTCTTATCACTTAATTTTTACATAATATTTATCCTATCTTAATTTACTATATCATATTATTGTAATGATCATAGTTATTTTTTGTATCTTTTTAGCCCGGGAAAGTGTCGGCAAACCGTAATCCTGACCATCTTATATTCAAGTTTTACGGTCAACTATATGTATATAAAATAAAATACTTTAAAATATAATGATAATTATGTATCGAAGTATGAAAGAAACTAAACAAAAACATTATTTATGATTCAATTCAATAATTTGTATAATTCCAAATTTGTTTGTATACTATTCCTTTTCAATTTTATGTTTCTCTAAATGTTGTTTTTATCTCTTTTGTTCTATAGCCCTGATGAAGACCTGAAACTCAGGTCAAAACGTCGGCATAAAATAAATAAATATGGCTTTGTTTATTTATGTTGTTCTTTGCTGACCGTACCCCCCGACAAACTTCTCCAATAATTAAATAAAATTAATAATGATAATAAATGAGCAAAGAATAAATCAAGACCAACTACCTGTTCGAAACGATAGGTTAAAAAGACATTGACAATAAATCGGAAGCGTGAAGGAGTGGATGGGAATACGTATTTGAAATAGAAATATAACCGTTAAACGGTTGGCCACCTCCCCTCCACTCCCTTCCGTTATATATATATATATATATATATATATGTTTCACTGTGCTTGATTTGAAATTGAGAGTATGGAGCTCAAATAAACGAAAGTGGTAGAATTAATTAAAAAAAAAAATAGTTTAGGCTTGTTCTGGATTTTTACAAAAATAAATATTCTTACTGTATATATGGTAGGTTCTGTGAGTTTTTACTCTTTCCTGAAATTACTTCCTTATCTAGAGAAACGCAGGACAGAATTCCAATAAATATTTTTAAGAGATCATCCTTGATTTCTTTCAACTTTATTGGAGTATGTTTTACATGTCTGAAAACTCAAATTCAAAACTGCCACCTACTGAGAGAATGGCACATGCTCAATGTAAAAGTTAAACGAAGGAATTCCCCTTCCTAATTATGTGAGCGCAAAGTCAAATAAGAGTGTTTAACTAACAAGGTGAAAACACTCGGAAAATCGACAGTCTTCAGTAAAGTCGAGTTCAGTTAACGCTCGGGTGAGCAGGAGCAGTTCAGAAATGGATGAATACCTTCAAGAGAAGCAAATTTCAAAAAGGTCATCTATGCCTGCTGAGCAAATCCCAAGAGCTATTCTCGTTAGGGCTAAAAACATCTAAATCTTGCTGCTTCGACTCGAAGCACTGTTACTTAACACTTCGCTCATCATAACATTGAAATTATTTCTAAAAAAGATAAAAGTTCCCTATCCGAGACGTTATTCTAATATAAATTCTTAACTTTCTAATACGGAAAACGGGAATATGTGAAGGGCAAAAGAATTTTACTCATTATCTACTAATTCCATTCGAAGATCTGAGATTAGTGATTGTATATAATAAAAGTGATTTCTCATTGAATTCCTTTTTTACTTTCACTTAGAAAAGAAAAATATTGAAAATTAAAATCAGTAACCTAAAATACTGTGATGGTGATTATTGCCAGATTGAGAATAGGTCGCACGAGTTTAACTCTGTGATCTGATATATCTGATCAGTAAGCAGCCACCGCCAAAATGTCAATACTCCAATAGTGTACTTACGATCAGTCACATATTTGAGAAATGTCATTTTTATTCTGTGAACTTGAGTAGATTGGGAGTAGGACCGAGTGTATCGGATGCTCTGAATGATGACCAGAAGAACGTGGAAATGGTCTTAGTTTTCTTAAAAAGGAGTGGCCTTTTGAATAACATTTAAACCAGAAAATCTGTTATACGTAATAAAAAATACCAAAAGAAGTAATTCTTTAATTTTTTTTTCATAATTATTTAAAGAGAAAAATAAAGTGAAATAGAATTATAAATATAAATGAAACAGAATTATAAAGCACGAAACATGGGCGTTGATGACCTCAGGGTTTTACGCCCTAAAGCCCCAGACAACAACAACTGTGATGGTGAAAAATTTCCAATTTGAGCTTCCGACGGAAATACTTGTTTTGAGGTACCAGGAATCCAAAAAATCTAGTCTCGCAAAATTGTTTGTCTGTCCGTGTGTGTCTGTGTACAGCTTAGCTCAAAACAAGCTCAAAGTTGTACGAAACCTAAATTAAAAAAATAAGGCAGTTATAAACCTAGCATGTGAAAGGAACTTTTTCGAAGAAATTGATTGGCCGAAAGTAACACTATCAAGAATCGGTTTTCTTATTTTTAAAATTTTCTCTAAAACGACAAAAATGATTTTGATTAAACACACCATGTCAATGTAGAATTAAATATTCTTTAATATCCGTTAGGTCTTATCCTCATTAAAATAGTTTTACAGGACTTAAATAACAATTTTTTAAAATCTAAAGTACTTTTTTTAAAGTAAGTTTTTACAAATTAGATATGCATATACATAACTACCTATATGTATGTATTCAATTACTTATTTCGTCAGGGGGGTACAAAAAAAAACCTCTAAAGTACTTTAATTTTTTTATTTGGAAAAAATAAACAGTTCTCATTGTTAGGAACGATAAAAAATTTATGAATACAAAATATTAAAAAATTCAATGAAATAATAAAGGTGAAAAAAGGAATAATTTAAATATCCGATGCTATCGGAAAAAGTCGAGACCACCCGAGAGCTTTCTCGATTTCATTATGGCTTTGTTATATTCTGTTAAACTGTTGTATTCTTTGCAAGAACAATTATATTCGTTTTTCCCATAGCAAGAAATCATAAAATAAGAGTTTTTATCGCAACGAAGAATAAAGAAATGATGAAACGAACAAACCAAGTGGTAGTTGAAATTTTATAATACACGCACCGCACCAGATTTTAAACATTATCAAGGTTCTGTTACGCTAATCAGTACTATTAAGCTACTAAATAAGCTTTATTTTCATACAAATTGATTGAGGATGTGACTAGAGAACCACTGCATAATAATTCAATATGACAATGAATTTTTATAAAAATCGGGTACCTTCTAGATTCCTATTTTAAACAAAAATACAACTTCAAAAAGAAATAAGAACAAAATAAATTATGAATATTACTATGTTAGCTCTTAGCTATAACCAATATCATGTAAGACTAGAGCTCGATCTATATAAATAAAATTTCAATTTGAAAATTTTCGTAATTAAATCGAAGCCACGACAATGGTTAAATTAGCTTTATAAAATTACTAATAATATAATTACCGCCCTATTATTTAATTTTAAGATCTCATTTAATAAGGATAGTAACAAATAATAATAATAAAATAAAATAACAAGTCAAAAAAAGGACCATTAACTATATCTAATGTACTCACCTGTTATTTTTTTTTCTGGCTGAATTTTGTGAAAGGAATAAGAGTGAAAGTGGTGAAGGGATTTCAAAACGTTTCAGAATCCTGAAAGTTATTAAAAATGTCTCTTTCCTATTTTCAGGTTTTCTTTGTCCACGACAAGGATTTTTTACATTCACTCACATATACACACACATGCACCCCATAGAGCAATGGCTACACATTTATACCGACGGGTCTGCGCATCCGGTATAAACAAGGGAGCTGGAGCAGGTGTATATTCAATCAACTTTCAACTGTCATTTCCCGTTGGAGCTGGATGTGATAATTATGATGCAGAAATGCAGGCTATTTGCTTCGCGATGGAAGCCACTATTGAATGCGATGACAACACTGAAATCTTCAGCGACTCCCAAGCCGTAATACAAAAATTAACAAAACCAGGTGCCTCAGGGTCACCCACGGAAGAAAAGAGGAAGAATTATAGCTCTGCAGTGGATACCTGGCCATATTGGTGGTAGCATTAATGAACAAGTTAAGTGGTGGTTAAATGGTAATGAACAAGCTGACAAGTAGGCTAACCTCGGCTGTGCAGAGAACCACCCTCTTCAACCGCTTTCCTACAGAACAATAAAATCAATGATAAGTTCTTATTGTGAGGAGAGGACAAGCGCTAGACACAAAGTTCAAGCGAAAGGGAAGAATTGGGAGAGCCTACTGCATAAGGATAAACGATTCCCCGGCAATCTTAGCAGAGCTTGATTTCGCCTAGTAAAAGGACATGATTTGCAACAAAAAACCTCCATCGAATTGGCATCGTAGATTCACCGAAATGTCCTCTTTGCAACATAGGAGACATGGATGGAGACCATCTTTTAACGTGTATTGGTCTAGAAGATATTCAGCAGGATGCGGACCAAATAAGAAGAAAAATGGCGTAATAGCCCACTTCCTGTGGCATAGGAAAAAAATAAATAAAAAAACTTTCACTCACATATATATGGAATATACAGTGCTGAAAGTATTATAATCCGGTAAAATTTCGATTTCTAGCTATCGGCGGAAATGCGTGTTTTGGCGTCCCCTAAGTGGAAAAACATAGTCTAGCACAATAGTCTGTGAGTCTGGATGCGTGTGTTTATGAAGAATTTAAATACGAAAGTGTAACGAAACTAAAAATTACATTTTTAAGGTGGTTATATTCCCGAGATGTGACGGTAACTTTTTAAATCGACTGAAGGGGTAATTTTTCTTCATATAATCGATTTTTTAAATTATTTTTTCAAATGGTCTGTAAGCAGTAAGTACATTCCATTCTTCGATAACCAGTTACGTAAGGACATTGTCAGGATTTTCTCCCAAATAAATGGACCAAGTATAGACTTTTAAGTCTGAGCGTGCAGAGGTGGTTTCTGACACCAGTGTCAGCCCATGATAAATAAATATCTGTTTTATTCCAGCTTTAAGTGAAGTAATGTGAATTCTGAAAAGTGTTTAAAACATTAGCATAGGAAAGTGTACCTTAGAATTAAAAATCAGCATCATTTAAGTAGTCTATTTTATTATATCGACACAAAATACTTCATTTATTGCTATGTTATTTAGATTTAATAAGGTTAACGCTCAACACTACTGAATTGAAAAAAAAAATTTTATTTATCTAACTTAGATTTGACCCATGAAGACCAGTATAAAAAGTCATTGCCAAGGTGCTGTCGTCTGCCCTATCGTCCTCATCAAACCAAAGGTTTAGGGCCAAGGGATTCTGCACCATACTAAGAGAGGCGACTCAATGTCAACCCTTTGATGTCACCACCAGAAGTCCGAACCTCAATCAAGGCCAAACAGTCCATTACCTCCGATTTACCTCACCGATGTATACACTTGCCGAATTTCGATTTACCTGAAATTTGCTTATTATGATCGTACTTTTACAGAAAATACGGAATTTGAACTGAACAATAGTAAAATTAAAACCCAGACAGGACACTAATTAATAACCTGATACGTTCAATTAAAGTTTTTTTGACAATAGAAGATAGCTCTGTTTTAGTACCCTCGTATATATCAACCATAACCAATTCTTTTACCACTCTATTGATATCTTCAAGTAACTTATTATTAGGGATAGGACTTTTATGTGCTAAAAAATCCGAAATATGTGCTAATAAATTGTCAAATATTTAAAAAAATATGTAAATAATATGTATTTATAAATTATGTATTATTGAACAACATAAATTACTAATTTTATAACTTTAAAAAAAAGTTACAGAAATATCTATTTATTATATGAATAATATTTTAAAGATATTATGTTAAAATATGTACAAAAAAATGTACTTAGAGAAAACATAGCTGTTCAATAACAAGACATTAATTAGTAATTGTAATTGAACTAGAGGAGTGAAACAAGACTAAGATGAGAAAGGACTATGGGAAGGGGGGAACAGAGAAATGGATTGTGGAGTAAACAAACAAATTATAGGAAAATGCTACAGGAATAAGACCCTTGCTCTTTTTAATTGATGCTGAGAAATTCTCGATGTAATTCTGTGAAAATTTATTATTGCCACTGCTTTTAATTTGTATTCAAAGGTAAAGATATAGAATTTTTACGCACTATTTATGATAAATGATAAATTTCACCTTTCAGTTTCTTGCGTTCTCTTGAATTTTACGTAGTTGCTGCGAAAAATGTATTTACAATTGAACAAATAATTAAAGGAAATACGTGATTCAGGACAAAATACCTAAAAATATGTTAAAAATAACAAATATTTCAGAAAATATGTGATTTACAACAAAATATGTAAAAAAGGCCAAATATTTAAAAATATGTGAAATAAAAATGGCTTCTCTTAGCCAGAAATGTCTTGAAACATCTTTAGTTAGTAAGGAATCGAAGATATCATGGTCAGGTAAAAATATGTGAAAACATAAAAATCCTATCCCTACTTATTATAAAAACTTAGAAGATTCAATGTAAATTCAATCATAGAAACAAATGTTTGATAGGGTATCGTTTTTTTTTTTTAAACTACCTCTATTAGGACCTGCATAGAGGATGCTGGTATCATTTAAACAACATCTTGCATTGTGACAATATTTTTTTTTTTGTTTTTTTTTATCTCAGAAATCGAATGGTGTAATACATTACTCCAGAAAAACTAATGTTTAAATACCATATTTAACATTAAAATCATATAATTCCTCCCGCATCCAATCCTTACAATCAAAAATCCTTGATGCTCCTTATTACGTAACAAATAAACTCATTCACAAAGACCTTAACATCCCATTCGTTGCAGATTTGGCCTAAAACAGATATGCGTCTTTTCATTCCAAACTCCTTAACCATCCTAACCCATTAATTCTTAATCTTTCATCCTTAACAATCCCTGATAATCCTCCGAGACGTCTGAAAAGAAGATGGCCACGGGACCTTCTAATTTAAAGTAATGTTTGAAGTACCACCAATGGGTGGTTCCTTCCCAAGATTTTCAAGTGTATATGAAACATACAACATATTTACTTATTGTATTATTTTGTACAGTTGTAAATTACATTAAATAAATATATTTAAAAAAATCATATACTCAATATAATATTCCTATCCAACCAATATTCCCTATCCCATTCAACGTATATTCTGTTAAATAGATTTTATTCTCTATATTTTATTATTTAAGCCTCAAATTAATGATCTATAAACGTGTGCTGAGGCCAGGCCACTGCTCTACGGAGCATAACATCAACCCCATGCACCGATGGGGCTTAGAAGAAAAAATGAATAAATAAAAATAATTAAGTGTGATAGTTTGAAAACTTGAATGTGCCTGAAATATTTTTACAACTTTGTTGTTAATTGTTGAAGAAATTATTTTGCCAACTATTGCATTACTTGCATATTATTTAACCGAACTGAAGAATAGCATTAATATTAGAGCCAAACTTACATAGAAACATTTTTTTTTTTAATAATTCGGCATTAATTACTTTATTTTCAATTTTATAGTTTCTTAATTTTTACTAAAATATTAATTTAAATATATTAGCAAAATTGAAGAAGGGTGACAGCGAAATTCAGACTATTAGGAAAGCAGATGACGTTTTTATTTTCTGTTTAAAACTTCTCTAATATCAAATCCTATTAATTTTACAATAAAATTTTTTTCATCTCTATTGTCGTGTGTTGAATAAAGTTCTAAGATATTTGTAATTAATTGTACAAGTGTAAGTATTAGACATTTTTCATCCACGTAAACTAATTAAGTAAAACACGTTGTTTGTCTTTGCAAGAAAAAAATATTCCCACCATTTAGACAATATTATTTTTGGTACATGATTTTACATAATGTACAAATTGTTAATAAATAAATTCTTTTCCATTTCCAGAGCTATGGTTTTCAATATTTTTAATTTTTAAATATCACAAACTCTTTCTTGACATCCTTTATCTACCTCTTGTGAATCAACAACCATAAAAACTCATTTTTAACGTTCAGAAAACAAGACACATTATGAAGTAAATAAAAACCTTTATATCAAAAATATTCTAGCCCCTAATGGACGGGATATCCCCAGCTATAACGGCGCTGTTAAAATGGTAATAAACAAGGGCAGTATAACACAGAGGAAGGGGAGTAAGGTGGGGGTGTGGGAGTGAGGGGCGGGAGGGGCAGGAGGAAGAGAGTACGTGAGGACAATAGGCTTGGCCTCCTACATTGAGGCTAATCCAGGGCACACTTATCACTCGCTTATTTCTGGATTTCTTTCAGCCTCCGTGGCCGGCATTTTCTTCATACCGCAGGTGCTTGGATAGCATTACGTTCAACCTTCGCTATCAAGTTAAAAGAGTGGCTTAGGAAATCGGCTTAACCTGGTGGATAAAGTCCATCAGTTTTATTTTAAATCGTAAAGAGTTCCAAACAAAGGCCTTCGCATTCACAGAATGATATAAGAAAGAAACAAAAAAGTAAGTACAAAAATTATTAGCGAAGCATGTGTGGAAGATAATCTGAAAGTGAAATATTGTTCAGTAAAATTTTTATCAAATTTATAATTTATATGTTTTCATTTCAAACAGGAAAAAGGAGACTTCAGAAAATGTATAGAGTACAGTTTTCAAAAAAAAGGATATGGTAATCTGACGTCCACTTGTATTTTTTAATACAAAAATAAACATTTATTATTTAATATACAAATAATGCCCACAATACATATAGCTCAAAAGGAATTCAATTGACATTCAGCTCAAAAGTGAAATATTAGTTGGATCCTATGACGCAACAAGTATAAGTCAGCATTTAAGCTGCAAGTCAGTAAAGCTGAACCGAAGACATATTACAAAAATAATTCCCACTTTATTATAAAACAGAGTTTTCATTTTAAATTATAAATATCTTTAAAAAATATATTATTTTTGGGTACATTTTTTATTATAGAAAGGAACCAACAAATGCCACTATTTAAGTTTCAAAACAAGTTCATTCGACACTTACCAATTATTTTTTTTCATAAAGCTCATTTTTTTTCTTTTTAAAGTGGTTCTTATTTTATTTTATTATTATTATTATTTTTTTAATTACTTTCAACACTTTGATGAACTCTTACCATCTTCAGGTAGATATTTTCTTATGTCATTATTACGTCGAGAATATTCATTCAGAATTTATTTACGAAAATAGACTATCCCATATGGATTGATATATTCCTCTCAAAGTATAAATTTTATTATCATTAAAAATCACAAGTAGGCAACGGTACCTAATAAAGATCATGTGTAGCAACTATTACGCAAGAGTTTCACTGGCTATTAGGAGATTACTTTTTACCAAAACAACAAAGGAGACATATAACAGATTAGGTAACCTTCTTCATAATCAGTATTTCACAAGCAGATCGCTCGGTAAATGTGTTATGTATCTACAGAAGGCTCTCCCTCGGCAATCTTAAAAACTGGCTTTCCTGGAAAAAGTAAAAAGAACGTCTTCTTTAAATACCTATTACCCGATCAAAATAGTCCAACCGTTCCAACCAAAAACATTCTTGGATCGTTGTTTTTTTAACAGAGGGTTAAATTACTTTATTATAATATTTATATCAATCAATCACTATATCAAATCATAAATAATTGGATAACAAATACTATTACAAGTGCAAGGACTGGTTCGAATTAATCAGCTATCTTTTGATTTGAAAATACAGATCTAAGGTTGAGTTGTAAGTACGATTCAATATGGTTTAAAAGGTCATTGGCCGTGGAACATGCATAATCTTTATTTAACGGTAAACCAAACAGTCCGGCAAAAAAATAAAATAAAATAAAATATATATATATAAATTAATAAGGAGACAAATGCTTAATTCGGCGATGCTAGCTAAAAATCATCGGTTGTTAAAACACACAGCACACTTTATTAATCCATTAGTGGATATATACCATGTTTTAACAAAGATAGAAAATAATTTGTTTTCTACTTTTTTCTTTTTTAAAACAGTAATCACATATAAAATAAATACAATATGTATATTTCAAATACATTTATATATACATATTTTTTTTCTCCTTCTCGTACAAAGTTCCTTATTCATTCTTTCTCTTTTTTTGTCTCAACTCTATCTATGCTAATCTCTCTATTCCACTTTCTCATACCACCTTTCTCCAGTTATCCGTAACACACGTTTAATCCAGTTCACGAATGTAATACGTATTAAAAGAAATAATCGATGAATATAATGAAAGTAAAAGCTAAACCAAGAAAAAATAAACAAAATGTAATCATATATTCAAAAAACTTAATAATATGAAATCCAGTTACTTACGAAATAAACGCTGCATTTGATTATACCTTATTTAGTTATTGTTATTTTTTTTTTAACAAACAATACTTACATCAGATTTTAATTTTCTATATTTTTAAATATTTCACGGAGTTAATTTTTTTTGTATATCAAAATGGAATTACGTCAAAATGGCAGAAATGCCTTCTTTGGCGTAGAAAAAAAAAATTGTTATTTTGATCCTTACTTCACACTTTATTTTACATATTTCTCTTTTCACTTAAGGTTTTTTTTTTTATTCATTATGCAAACGATTTTTTTTTGTAAATTAGAAAAATTGATTGATACTAATATCATCACAAATTGTTCTCAATTATTTTCTAGGAAACATAAAATAAATAAGTAATGTTTTGAAGGTTTATTAGCTTTCTTCTAGAGATTTTATTTTATTCAAGTATCATTTGCACCGAATAAGTCTTTGATCGATACGAATTTCCAACACAATCACTGACTATTTATTTTTAAAACATAAAGATTTAACTCATTTGCAAATTACTAATGAAAAAGATAAAGGTAGTGAATTAAAGTAAGTATTACTATGTAAACTAATTTTTATTTAAACCTTTAAAATCCTAAAAAATCAAAATAATTTTTTACTTTCACCTGCCTATATATGGAATGTATACTAAGAGAAAAGTATTGCGATCGCGAAAAAAAATCGAATTAGATATTTAAACGGAAATACATGTTTTGAGGAACTCCGAGTACAAAAACCCTAATTTCGTAAAATTTTCTGTGTGTCTCTGAACAGGCTAGCTAAAGAACCAAAAATCGAACGAAACTGAAACAACGTATTTAAGGCAGACATATACCGGTGATGTGACCGCAATGTTTTCCATAAAATCGACTGACCAGAAGTGCCACTTTATAGTATCAATTTTCTATATTTTTTTCGATTTTATCGAAAACGAATCAAACGATTTTGACTAAAATCGCCAAGTCAATGTAGAATTAAATGGTATTTAATATCAGCTAGGTCTTATCCACTGAAGTACTTTTTAAAAAAAAAATAATTAACCAGTTCTCATTGTTGTCAGTACTAAATAATGGATAAATACGAAATATTAAAAAAATAAAAAAACAAATTAATAACTAAAAGGAAAACAACGGAAAAATATAGGCAGGTTCGAAACGGGAAATAACCGAAGCCTCCCGATCTCTCCCGATTGCAAGCATAAGCTTACGACTTTATTATACTTCGCTATACTGTTGTATTCTTGGCAGGAAAAAATTTAATATTCGTTATTTCCATCTCAAGAATACCCATAATATATTTTTATACCAAAATTAAATAAAAATGTTTTGTTCAAAATTTTCCCCCTTTCTCATCTTACATTATTTATAATAGCGATAACAAAACACGACCCATACAATTTCCTAAAAACTTGAAGACGCGAGTTGATTGGTATGATGTGCGCACCACACAATTTTTTTTTTTTTTACCTATTCGAATTATTATTATTGGCTTTAAAAAAATGAAAATAAAATATTTTTTTAAAGTTATTCGAGTTATTATTATTGGCTGTAAAAAAAAGGAAAATAAAACTTTTTTTTTTACCTATTCGAATTATTATTATTGGCTTTAAAAAAATGAAAATAAAATATTTTTTTAAAGTTATTCGAGTTATTATTATTGGCTGTAAAAAAAAGGAAAATAAAACTTTTTTTTTTACCTATTCGAGTTATTATTGTTAACTTTAAAAACATGAAAATATAACATTTTTTTAAACTTATTCCAGTTCTTATTATTGGATATATAAAAAAAGAAAATAAAACGTGTTTTTATCTATTCGAGTTATAATTATTGACTTTAAAAAAATGAAAAAAATAAACTTTTACTTTAGGCTTTAAAAAAATGAAAATAAAGCATTTTTACATAGTGCTTCATGATGTACATTTGCTGATTATAAATAAAATTCATACAGATAAAAACGAAACAGAGTTTTAATAATAATAATTCCGACTGTTCTCTGATTGGATTTGAAAGGCTTGGACTACTGTAAAAATTAAAATATTTTCAATTAATTGGTACAATGAAAAGTAACTAATGGCGATACTCAGCTGGTTCCTACAGGTTTGGCCGAACTCATAGCTAATTTTTTTAAAGCTTTCCGAACCTTGTTAACTTAACTTCCTCAGTGGTTTTGTTTCTTTTAAAAAATGTATTACAATATTTGTATTAATTATACTTTGTAATGTAATATATGTTTCTGCGCTAATGTTCCTAATGCATTATTTGAATGAAAAAAAAAAGTTTTAAGTAAAATTTTCTGTTAGTGAACCCTCGGTTAAATATTTCGAGTATTTAAGATTTGATAAGAAGGCAAGTATTGATATATCTCAAAACACATAACAGATAAATAATTATTAGTCGAAAGGCATAGTAGATTAATAAGTATTACTCGAAATACAACTCTTATGTTGGTAGGTATGAAAATATTAATTTTCACAGATTTCAAAGAACAAAGGTGGGTAAGATCCCTCTCTTCGTCATACCCGTCAATAGTTAAAACAAAATTATTTATCCAAAATCTGAAAAAATAGGTATTTTCCCCAATTCAATTACTGTCGCCGTAAATACGTTTATTTATTGCTTTTAACCTAATTTGCTGAACGACTAAATTGAAAGTTTCTTGCGTATCCTGTAAGACAGAAATATACAAAAATCGGTATAATCGATATTCAGCTTATAACTTATCCTAATTTCTCTTCAACACAAACAAAAACTTAAGAAAATCCCTCATTTAACATATTAAACACAAATACTTCGATCCTAAAACCCTATCGAGCTTTTATTTAAGTAGCCTCGGTGGAACCGTAGAAAGAATTTCCCAGATAAAGAGTTGAACAACCTTCAGGAAGGACCTAAAAATAGACCCTCACGTATCTCCAACCCCTTCGCAAGCTACTACCACCTTTATAACCAAGCTTTTATTTTATTTTTCTAGTTTGTCCATCTTAGTTATTCTGAAGTGTATTGATTTTTTTTTTTAGTATGATTTAATGTTATTGTTCATATTAAAGAGCATTAGTTGTTTCGTAAATATTTCCTTAATTCTCCTCCCCTTCCCTTCTTCTATGTCATTCTCATCAATAAATACAACAAAATGATTTATTGAACATTTCAAAAAATAAGTGTTTTTCACAATTCATTATTGTGCGCCTTAAAGTTTATTTATTGTTTTTAACCTAACATGCTAAACAACTAATGCCCATCCTGGGAGTTAATTTGATAAAAATTTAACTAATTCAAACACATATATATAAATGAAAATGTACAAATATTCGAAATATTTTTACGTTGTTTTTTTTTATATTCGTAACTAAAAGTTCTTTTATCCTCTTCCAAAAGTACAACATCAATGATATACCCAAACGGAGGGTCCGAACTTCCCCGATATAAAATATTCTAAATGCATATTATATAATTTTGTATTAGATTATATTTGAATCTAGGTGTGTTGTGTAACTATTAATGTTCTGTATAACAAAACCAGACGATACATGTCTATAAAATATCACTGACCTATTGATCATTCTATCTCGAAAACGAAAATGCCTATAAATTAGAAATAATTATCTTAAAATTATTCATTCAACTGGAAGGGTTTCATTTATAATTAGATCTTGTGGATGAAATGTACTCTTCTTTGTTTTAATTATTTTATTTTATTTCATTAAAAATAATAACAACGTTTCAGGGTTGTCATCATCTATCAACTATCATCAGGTATCTACAACAAATTTTAAAATGTAAAACAATTACCTGATTATAACATCTTTTAAAATTACATTTTGTTATCTCCTTATTAGTCTTATAATGCTAACAATAACATATTGCTGTCAATAATATACATATTAACAATTAAAAATCTCATGGTACTATAAATAAGGAGATCTGAACCACCTTTCTGAAACCACGTTATCTTTACCATTGATAACAAATAGATCATAAACTAAGTCGATGCTTCCCTACCTCTGTTCCATAAAAGATGACTAATCTATTAACTATATTTTTAATTTTTTTTTCTTTAAACATATCATTACAACATCATAATGTATTAAATGTATTCTACTATCCAATCCTATTATACATTAAATTATTAAATGATGTACTATATCTATATAATGTGTACATAAATTTTTGTTTAAGTGTCAGAATCTTGGCCACACAAAAGCCTACTGCCACCATCAAGCCAGATGTGTTAAATGTGCTGGCTCACATCCATCTGATACCTGTCAGAAGAC
>NW_027106157.1:229962-234323 GCF_000696795.3 Halyomorpha halys | reverse complement strand
ATATGTCATTATGATCAAATTTACTGGTTGTATTTTTTTATACAGTTGTAAATATCAACAAATAAATAAAATAAAAAAAAAATAAAATAAAAAAAATTTTGTTATCTGTCTAAAAATTAATAGCGTTACCTATGTTTTTTGAGATATATATTGTTTTTTTTTATTTTTCTATTTCTTTTGTGATTTACTATGTCGATGGGGTGACAGCCCTGAAACGTTGTTATTGTTTTTAATGAAATGAAATAAAATAATTAAAACAAGAAAGAGTGCCTTATAATAAGGCAGTTAGTTACTCTCAGATAGTTACTCTTATTCGCAGTTAGTTACTCTCAGATAGTTACTCTTATGTTGTAGATGTGCTATAAACAAATATTTCTAATCTATCTATACTATAAAAAAAAAGTTTAGCGATCACATTTTATTTTACATATGATCACCATGTAATATTTTATTTTACATATTAACACCTTGTAATATTTTGTTTTACATATGATCACCATGTAATATTTTATTTTACATATTAACACCTTGTAATATTTTATTTTACATATTAACACCTTGTAATATTTTGTTGTACATATGATCACCATGTAATATTTTATTTTACATATGATCACCATGTAATATTTTATTTTACATATGATCACCGTGTAATATTTTACTTTATATATGATCACCGTGTAATATTTTATTTTATGTATAAGGTGAAATAATAAAAATGGATCATAAAAAATTGAGTTATGCTGATGAAGAGCGCTCTTATCTCTCTGTATTATATAAAACATCTTCTAGCTCTCTATTAGATATAAAACTATTTAAATCGAGAAGATGGTCGGGGAGTGCGGTCAGCAAAAATAACATAAATAAACAAAAAAGTATTTATTCATGACGATGTTTTGACCTAAGTTTCAGGTCTTCATCAAGGCTATAGAACACAAAGATCTACTAATCTGCTACTGTCTAATTCCATGGTTATCAATTAACTATTTTGTATTATTCAGTTCAATATTTGGTATAATTCCAAATGTGTTAGTATGCTATTCCTTTTCAATTTTATGTTTCTCTGAATGATGGTCGTTATCTCTTTTTGTTCTATAGCCCTGATGGAGACCTGAATCTCAGGTTGAAACGTTGGCATGAATAAATAATTTTTTGTTTATCCAATTATTAATCTACATCTCATAAACTATCTACACCTCATCAAAAAAGTATTTAATGATCACTGTATAATATTTTATTTTGCATATAAGGCAGAATAATAAAAATGAGTCGTAAAAAATTGAGTTTGAATGATGAATAATTTATACGTATTGTATAATTTGTAAAAGGGGGGTTGGATCTACTGTTAAGCAGAAAAGGGGTACTAAAAAAATAAATAGTTTTTGAATAATTCGAAACACATTTGGAAAAATATAGACACTTATTTAAAAGATAATGAAAGTATCTAGAATATAAAATAAACACCATCTAATTGAGAACAGAAAAAATGGCAAACTACTTTGTCTTCATCTTCATCTTCATATAAAAAAGGACAATGCCTATGATTATGAAATTATTAATGGCAGTTCTTGTGGTGAAG
Source organism: Halyomorpha halys (assembly GCF_000696795.3). Lineage (NCBI taxonomy): Eukaryota > Metazoa > Arthropoda > Insecta > Hemiptera > Pentatomidae > Halyomorpha > Halyomorpha halys. The sequence continues at coordinate 232,744 of NW_027106157.1, read as the reverse complement.
ATGTGCAACAAGGGTGGGTTTGCAAAAATTTGGACTCTAAGTTGTTTAAAAAAGATATTACTAATATCTACAAAACAAAAAAAATTTAAATCATTTGACTATTATTAGTAAAGATATGGCTTATTGAAATTGGTAACCATGTTTTTAAAAGTAATTTTGTATGTGAGCAAGTTTCATTGAAATTCTGATCACTTTTGTAAGAACAAACATGGAATATAGGCTATGGTTTACATAAAATACTCCCAGGGTTTTTTCTCTAACATATTTTATTGGTAAAAGATCTACTGGGTCTTTTGGTTTGTTCTGCTACTTCCAACGATAACAATTTTGCTTGTGCCTCTTTTGCTGTAGGTGTGCAACATGCTTTCAAATTACTTCATTTGGTTGTACCCATGTAATAACTAAGAATTACAACTCAACATTCTAGATTAGGAAGATAAAGGGATTTGTTTTTATACATGCCAAATAATGTTAGGAACAACATTCTATCTAACTCGAGCAGCTGATAACTGATCACTTAATTCATAAGTTTGTGGTTTCGATTCTCAGGAGCTTCTAAATGGAAGACTTGAGCCAAAAATACCAGTGACTAAATCTAAACATTTTGCAATGGACTGGAAATTTAATAAAAGAGTAATTATAATTTATGTAACCAAAACATAAGGATAATGAGATATATATATGAATATTTAATTTTTTACTAAATAATTGATATCCTAAAAAAGTTTGATATCTTAAAAATTTATATAATTAATAATTGATAGAACAATATTTGTGTTCATTGAGTCCATCATACGTTCAGATCTAGTTCAAATAGTAAAGCATTGCAGCTGGCCGGGTGGTCCAATAATAAAACAGAGCAACTAAATATGTTATTAAATTGAAATCAGGTTTCTCATAGAAGGAGAGTAAATGTTAAAATTATGTCCACAACTAGTCTAGATAACCCAAAAAATTCATTTCACGAAATAAACTCACTTCACAAACCCCTTGTTTAGATCCATTAGCCTTTTGAAACTAACGATATTGTTTAACATTATCAGAATGGACATCAGTAAAACTACTACAAAAATCAGTATCTTAACATAAAAATAGTGTTTAACATGTTGAAACTATAGATTTATATTTTAGGCAAAACAGTTCCACAAGTATATGGAAGGCAAAATTATTTAATGTTTTCAGATAATGTAAAAATATCCATAATTTATCCAATCAAAAAAAATCCATAATAATAGATGGAATATCTAAAATTAATTTGATATTAAAAAAACAGAAAAACCTCTTGAAAATACTCGAAAAGGAACCTTGATCCAAAAGTTTGATATAAAAATAGAGACAGAAAAAGAGAATAATAGAAAATTAGAACATTTCTTGGACACCAAAAATGTATTAATAATAATAATAAATTTAAATCTGTACCGCTAGAACCCATGAAGGGTCAGGGGTTCAGTACCGTTACTAGAGCAACAGTTGTGCAAGGTGATTTGGTCAGAATCATGCTCGACCGCCAGATTTTTACCCAATTTAAGAGGCTGGGCTCCAGAACCCACAGGAGTTGACTCACGGCTACAGTGTTTCAGAAAACAATTTTCTGCCTAGCTGGATTCGAATTCGGGTCCTTAGAATTAGTAGCCACACACTTTACCCCATGGCTACCCTGCTTCCTAATAATAATAATGATAAACAGATAATTTTAAAGTTCCATCCTTTGGCCTGAATATCAACTCTTACAAAAAAAAAAATTGGATGAACCGGTGCCGATGAGTAAATGGTTTGAAAAATGGCACCATTATCTTTTACAGCGTCCTCAACATCTGTCAACTGCTATCAAGGACAATGGTGGGGACTTTGTGTGCCTAACAATAACTTAATAAAAATAAAATTACCATTTAGTTTGCGAGTTGGGAGAACTTTCATATCTTTCATAGTAGAGAAACAGGTATATACCCGAATAACTAGAATGTTTTATTCTAACCTTATAATAGTTACTATCAATTATTTTTATGGTCAATATTATTTCACAATGGGTTTTTTTTATTTTAATTTTACATCAGTAGACAAATACCACTTAGTTTTAGTTAGGTGGGTATCAATATGCACATGGTATCAATATCAAAAGTATCAATATGCACATGGTAAGTTAAAATCTTGTCTGGGTCAGTCAATATTTATTTCACAGAAGTCTCAAGAAATAAATCTTGACATTTTTACTCTGTAGCTTAATAGGTCTTCATTGGAAGACTTAAGGCATTAAAAAGGACATAAATGAACTATTTTTTTTTTTTTTTAATCAATGATAGAATTAGGAATCTAATTAATAAATATTTTAAATTTAAGTATAAAATATAAGGCAAACTTCTAAATTAAAGATGAGATTCTTTTTTTACGAATCTCTTTCATTTTTTCCCATGTGTTATCATATTTAATTACCTAGAAACGTTTTGAATATTATGAGAACTGAAAGCCATTTATATAACTGCCCTAATTGACCAATAGCAGTCGTTTTAAAAATAAAAATCAGGGAAGAATCAATGTAATTGGAAAATCTCTAATCACTTTGTAATTTACAATAGATCTCATACATTATGGAAAACGGAGGATAATTATAACTAATATTACTGTCCTGGAAATGGAGTTTTAAGATCACTTATTGCATTTTTATGGCATCATTACCCTTTTTCAGCCCCGAAAAAATATTTTATAATGATATAATGGTCTTATCAATAAAAGGATAATATCAAGTTTAACAGGGAATAAATGAATTTTAACAATTTCATATATA
>NW_027106157.1:224844-229756 GCF_000696795.3 Halyomorpha halys | reverse complement strand
CAGTTAAAATTTCTTATCCAGTAACATAAAAAAGATAACTCTGTTGTTTAGAAGGACCAGTAAATACGTAAATTTAATTTTAATTAAGTTCTACTCAAAGCCTTAAGTCAGTCTTTAGACAGAATCTTCGCCTAAGTCTCACCCTGATGAAGGCCTGAAATTCAGGTTGAAAATATATATATATAAATAAATATGTTTTTGTTTATAAGCTGACCACACCCCCAACCATCTTATCCTAATAAATAAGTTTTGTTTATTTGTGAATCTTTGCTGACTGTACTGCCGAACATCTTCCCCTCATGATATATTTTTTATACCATTTAAAAACAAAATTAAATGATTTTTATTTCTAAATGTAATTTTAGATCATTTTTAATTAAATGAGTTTTAATACTGTTCATTTACAATCATTTAGCTCTACAGACAAAAGCTAAATGAGCATGTTTAGATCCTTGCAATACAATTCAAAACAAACATGATGATCTAATATGTTATAAATGTTAAAATCAAACAAACTGATAAAATAAATTGTATAATATTAATGAATAGTATAAATACCTGCAAATTATTAGGGGCCTATGATGCAGAGCTACCCATCTGAAAACAAAATAAATAATGAGTTATTCAAATAATCCTAAAATCAAATCTTCTTTATTATCAATTTATTCTTCATAGTTAAATTTCACTTCTATATTTTCAATACAATAATTGAAATGATTTTTGAATGATTCTTTGTTTGTTAATAAGAATGTTTTGCATTCTTTATTTAATTTAATAGAATAAAAAAATAATTTTTAAGTTGGACCAATTAAATTTTTATAAAAGAATTCATGTATTAAAATTATTTTATAACTTACAACTGAAGTACTCCTAACATTGCACAGTAGACCATTTGACAGATCAAGCTGGTAAAAATTATTTTGTAGCCATTTTTCATGGGTTTGAGGCTGCTGATTTCGAAAAAAAAATCTAGAACTAGTAGTTTTTTAGAAATTACTTTTGCAAATATGAACTAAAAAATTAAAAATTTAATTTTTGGCAAAAGTAGCAGATGAAATTTGATAAAATTTATCGTGATTACACTAATCCTCAACTTCTCTACATTAGACTAATTCAGATGAGCCATTTTCAAAATAAAGGTTTCTACATAACTAAGGGAATGAGTGGATTAAATCAGCTTAAATTCATAATGGACTCAATTTATATTAATCCTCAACTTTCCTTACATTATTGACTAAATCAGATAAGCTGTTTTCATAATATAGAGGTTTAAAGAAAAATACATTTGTGTATTCGTAAGCGAAAGTAAAGGATGCCAAAAGAAATACATTTGTGCATATGTAAGCAATAGTAGTTGATAGAATTTGATGAAATTGATATGGAAACATCTAAATTCCAAATTCCACATAACTTATTGTGCCCAAACATTAATTCGATTGATATATACGGAACAAACTTTGTTCCATATCTATTGCTTATAATTCGAGTAAAAATATTCAATGAGGATAAACATATTTTTTTTTTTATATTTTCTTGATTTAAAGTCAACCAATTCCCTAAGGGAGGCCTGCTGTCAATTAATAAAGCAAAGGATTAATTGCGCACTTTCATTTTCTGCATCTGCTTTGGCTTTTAGCATTTTTTGATTTCTGTAGCAGCTAATGTTGAGAGAAAACTTGAGATAATACTGACTTTGCAGCATATCTTTGACCTGTGTTCCTGAGAGCTATTTTTGTAGCTTTGATAATCTCTTGGGATTCTGATATGAGCATCTATAAACAATTTTTCTGGTCAACAAGGTCCTCATGAATTGAAGGTAATATACGTTTAAAATAAACTCTAGTTTTTTTTCCATACGCCATAAGTAACAATAAACACCACACATTTTCATTGACACTTTTGCCAACGATAGTTTATTTTCAAACAGAAACTTCTTATTGACAAGCATCAGATATAAAAAAGAAGAAATTTATCCATCAACATAACTAAAATTAGATTGTGTATCATTGAACGACTTTGGTCCTCATAAATCAAAAATTTCTATTCTCCCAACCTTAAACAGGAATTTTAAAAAACCAAAAAAAAACTATAACTTTCTGAACGCATAAAAACGCTGATGATATTCTGAAACTAGATAAAAAGACCTGATCAAACATGGTAAAAAATCTCTTGGAGAGGAAGAGGACATACTATTTTTTTACCATTGAAAATTCCAATATTATGCTCTGAAAGAAAATAAATCACTACATTTTGACTGTTGAATTTTAACCTATGATTGTTTAGGTGTTCCATGTTAAAAACGACTTGCTTACAAGAAGATCTAACTTTCTCTACTGATGCCGATTTCAGTTAGTCTTGTAGCTAATTTACTATGAAAAAAAATCCACAACTGAGCTCATTTTTTAATCGACACATACAGGCCAGAACGAGCAAAGGTTACCACTTCATTTGACCTTAACATAATAAATATGATTTCTGGCAGCTCATAATTAGCAGTCTCAGATACTATGTTACAAATAAATGGTGTATTAATTAGATGCAGGTAAGAAGTTGTTTTTGTCCAGCTAGATCTGCCATTTGGCCGACTGTGCATTGGGTGAAAATAAATAAGATGAAATATTTTTAAATACTGTATTTGTAATTTATTTATTTAAATTTTTTTGCTACTTAATTGCTGAAAGTAGGAAATTATTTTATTCATGTGGGAATTGAAATCAAATTTAGTTTTAGACTTTTTTACTTATAATATTTGTTTCCACTTGTTTGTTCCACTTATATTTTAGCTTTTAGACATAAATTTTGAATTTATGAACTAAAACAGTTAGTTTGATTTTGATGACATTTTCAGGGACTGTGCAGGTCCTAGTACCTGGATTTATAATTTCTAGAAAGCTTAAAACTTTCTCTATTTTTATACTTCTGGAGTTAAGTTTACATTATAGAAGCATTACTTATATTCTATTAATTCTCAAAAGTTATATTAATATAATGAAAATATTTGTAGGCAGCCTATCACTATCTGTTGGTAAGAAATGGAAGGATGGAGTGGAACTGACATTCCATTCAGTTAGCATTTTGCCTGGAGTGGGATTACTATTAGTTGCTACTTTTAGGAGTACATACAACACAAAATAAAAAACTTATTTTTTTTAACTTGTACCACCATCTAAGTAAAGCAGTGATTTGCTGTTTGTATCTGTTTTATCTTTAATAAATACCTCATAAATGGAAATAAAGCTACACTAACTTACTTGGCTGATCATTATTTAATTATATTTATAAATAATAATTTTATAAAAATACTGATTATGTTTAGTAAATTGATACCAAAGTAACAGGTTATACTTAGCTCTGGTATATATGGTATTCAAAATTAATGGTATATGGTATTCAAAATTAATGGTGCCCTATGAAAGCATACAATTTTAATCATTTTACTGAAGATTTGTAGAACTCTATGATAAAGATGGTTTTTAATTCATAAATGATCAATAATGGTATGATGTGCCAGATACTTTAGTGTTTTAAAGCGCCATAGTGTTAATATTGTTTTATTTATTTATTTTTTATGATTTATATTGATATTTGACACTATTATTGGATTAAATAAAGCACCAAGTTAAGGCTAGATTTATGAAAAAAAAATTGTTTACAAATTACTTCTTTTTTTTTACTTATAGCACTCAGAGTTATATTGAAGATTCATTAAGATAAAAAAATGAAAAGTAAAAATAGATATTCATACCAACAAATTCATATAATCCACAAAATTCTCAGAATAATAATATAACTTTCTTCATGAAATAGATATAAAATAAGATGTGCTTAATTAATGTATAATGACTCTATCAAAAGTTCATATATCTAATTTTAGAAAATTACCATTAAAAAATTACTATAGGACCATGTAAATAAGTTGTATTTTTATTGAAAATGTTGATGTGTAACACCTATTTGTAAAAGGAAGATTAAATTTTCAAGTAAACTGAATAGTGTTTAGATGTACAGTTTTAATTTTTCAAAAAATAAAATTTATTTTTAAATTTAATTATCAATACTTTTTGAAAAATGGAAATATTAGCTTTTGATAGTATCATTTATCAAACGAAGAATGAAAGGAATTTTTCAACATGAGCTTATTCGATATGGATAAATAGAAAATAATAAATTATAACAATCTAATTTTTATTTATTTAAAAAACAAAGAAATAATATGATATGCAACTTACCTTTGATTTCTCAGAAAGGATCAGTTCATTCTTTCTTGAAGTTCACTATCCACCAAGGTCTTTAAACCCAGCAGATTTCGAAACAAAAGAAACCGAATATCCACGGCGGTAACTAAGAAACTTCACTCCAACATAAGATATACTTTTAAATATCACAAACAAATACACTGAGCGACACAACTGAACCGCACCAGAAAAAGTAATAGAAACTAAGCAAGCAAAATTTATGCATATTTATATATAAAATACAAAAAACCTAATCAATACCACCGTCCAAATCATATTATATACATTTACAAAAGTGAATCTGTGAACATCTTTTAATTTTCTATAGACTTCCAAGCAATCCAAGTAATTTTGATCAAATGTTTTAGGTAAACGTCACATAAAGTATGTCCAAAAAGTATTGGTCACTTAATTTTTTTTTCATTTTGAAAAATCAGAAATTTTATTTTTTCTTAATAAAATATTCATAAATACACATAATTATAAAAGATATATTAAAAATTTTAAAAAATAAGTAAAGAAAAAATCCTTTTTAGACTATCTAAAAGGTATTGGCACGTTCATTATATACATAATATTTTATATATGTATATATAGTTGACCGTAAAAATTGATATATAGGAAGATGTTCAGGGTTGCGGTCAAAAGTGAAACAAACATAGTTTACAACTATTTTA